>NC_056742.1:73848134-73961415 GCF_019279795.1 Protopterus annectens
GGCTTTGCAAAGCTTGTGGGACATTAAGGCAGATTCAGAAATACCCACATGAAAGTTAGAAATAGCTGCCAATTGAACTTTAAGAGTAGAGGAGATGAACCTGCATGGAAGAGTTCAGCTAGAAATTCAAGGACTAATTGGATGGAAGCAGTGAAAGGATCTATGTCCTTTCCTTGAGCCCAATATGTGAAGCGTTTCCACTTACTCAAATAAATCTTCCGAGTGGAAGATTTATGGGAAGCTATCAAAATATCTCGAACGGAGTGAGATAATTGAGGAAGCCTGGCTAAGGTTGGAACTGGAGGAACCAAGCAGTGAGGTTCAGAGAGGGGAGGGAGCGATGAAACTGACCCGACTGATGGATCAAAAGATCTAGAACTAGGTCCAGATTCCACGGTCGCTCCAAAATAAATCGATGTAGAAAGGGGAACCACACCTGTCGAGGCCAGTAAGGAGCAATGAGGATCAATGAGGCCTTCTGAGCGATAGCTTTCTGTATCACTTGAGAGATTAGTGAGAAGGGAGGAAATGCATACAGAAGTCCCCGGGGCCAAACTTGGACTAGAGCGTCTCTGCTGGGTTGGCCTGGTAAAGGGAATAGAGTGAAATATTCTCTGCACTTGCTGTTTTGGGGAGTAGCAAAAAGATCGCAGCAAGGCTGACCCCACTTGAGGAAAATTTCTCTCACAACAGAGTCTTTCAGAGACCACTCGTGAGGCATGAGGATAGCTCTGCTCAACTTGTCCGCAATTTGAATGGACTTCCCGGGGATGTGCGTTGCTATCAGAAACCGCTGAGAAGAAATCGCCCATTGCCACAATCTGAGTGCTTCTCGACACAGGGGTATGACCTGGTTCCGCCTTGTTTGTTGATGTACCACACTACAGACATATTGTCTGTCTGGATTGCAATCGTTCCCAAGGGAAGAGAGTCTTGAAGGGCTTGCAACGCTAAAAGCACTGCTCTCATCTCCAGAACATTTATGTGCAAGTGGCATTCGTTTGGTTGCCATGTGCCCTGGACCGTCCTGCCCTGATAATGCCCCCACCCGATCAGGGAGGCATCCGTTGTCAGAGTAGCAACCGGAGGGGTGGAACAAAGGGTCTTCCCAACAAGAGCTGAGGGAAGACATCCACCACATGAGATGATTTTTGCACGCTGCGTGATCATAATGGTGTGAGACATTGGAAGTTGCTGGTATGACCATTGAGTAAAGAGCATCCATTGAAGGATCCGCATGTGGAATCTGGCTAATGGAAGCAGAGGTATGGCCGCCATAATTCCCAACACTTTCAGAACTAACCTGGCTTTGATTCTGTTGTTGTTGAAAAGGAGTGAGACCAGTTTGTGAATGTCTGTTATTCTCTGATGTGTTAGTCTCGCAGACATGTCTACTGTGTCTAGATTTGCGCCTATGAAAGTAATAGCACGACAAGGCGACAAAACAGACTTTTCGCAATTTATTGAAATGCCTAACCTTTGACAAATGCGAAAAGTGTAATCCCTGGCCATCAGAAGGAGATGCTTGGTGGGAGCTATGAGGAGCCAGTCGTCCAAATATGGAAACACCTGGAATCCTTGTCGTCTCAGGTGAGAAGCTACCACTGCCATGCATTTGGTAAACACCGGGGGCAGTGGTGAGACCAAAGGGCAGGGCCCTGAACTGGAAATGACTGGTTCCCAGCCTGAAGCGGAGGAATCTTCTGGAGCGTCTGGTCATTTTATGTGATAGTACGCATCCTGAAGGTCTATAGAGCACATCCAGTTTCCTTTGCCCAAAAGGGAAGGATGGATTGCAGCGTGACCATCCGAAATCTTGTTTTCTTGACTGATCTGTTCAAGATACTTAGATCCAAAATTGGTCTCCAGTCCCCTGTTTTCTTTGGAACTAAAAAGAACCTTGAGTAGATTCCGGATCCTTTCTGGTCTGCTGGAACTGGCTGAATTGCTGTTTTTGCAAGCACATTTGAAATCCCCAAAACCGCTAGATCCCTTTGAGCGGGTGGAACATCTGGAAGGGATTTTTTTGATTGGTTTGGAATGCGAAGAAAGGGGATAGAATAGCCTTCGGAAATGATGGACTGTACCCATTTGTCTTGAGTTAGGGATAGCCAGGCTTCTGGGTACAGTGACAATCTTCCCCCGACTGCCTCCGAAGGTGGGCAGTCGGGCAACACCTCAGGGATGCTGAAAGGGCTTGTCAGAGAAGGCTTCCCGATTGCCCTGGTTCTGTGGACCCCCCCTGCCCCTAGGGCGACGTCTACCATTGTTATTCCCGCCTCTGCCTCTGGCGGGGAAACGACTCTGCGTCAGGCGAAGTCCCTTGAGATTGTTTACGGAACCACATCTTTCCACCTTTCTGGCCTTTGGGGTAAGGCCTAGAAGGAGTAGAAAAACGGACTCCGACGGCAGAAAGGGTCTTGCCATCAGTTTCGCACCTAGTCAAGGTTTCTTTCACTTGAGGACCAAAGAGATGATCCATCAAACGGGAGTTAGTGAAAGACGCCTTGAAGGGGTCCTAAAATTGCATAGCCGCATCCAGGCATGCCTACGTAAGGCCACACCTGTCCCTGCGGCTCTACTCGCTCCATCAGCCGCGTAAGAAAGAAGGCGCATGGAGGAGTTGGTTATGGAGTTAAGGGTAGCCAGCTGCGTGTTCATCTTATCTTGAAAACCCGCAGCTGAAGGGTCCTTTAACATTTCACTCGCTTCCTTGATCAAGTCCCTTTGAAGACGAGTAAAATGGCATAGGTAGTTCAGCTTAACGCATGGTAAATGTCGCTGACGAGAACATCCGCTTCCCGTACCTGTCCATGGACCTAGATTCCTTGTTAGGTGGATGGACAGGTACTGAAGGATCAGCAAGCTCCTTCTTAGTGGCAGCAGCTACCACCATAGCATCCACAGAAACTCCTTTTGTTAAGAACTGTTTGTCTGCTGGTGCCGTTATGAACTTGGAGGGTCTCCTGGGAGTGGGGTCCACTGAATCAGGAGCCGTCCATGCCTTCTTAGCAACCACCTGCATGAGGGGGTCAAGGGGGACACCCAGGAGGTGGAAGGGCGAGAGCCAAACGCCTCAAGATACACAGATTCATCCTCCGAAGGGTTGAGGGCTGGCCAATTTTCCCTCTGCTTCAGGATCTCTAGAATGTCTGCAAATGAGACATCTTCAGAAGGGGAACGGGGAACCCTCAGAATCATCTAAATCTGTGTCAGATGTGATGGACTCAGGTGAGTCAATGTGTTTCCTCTTACACTTCCTCTTCCGAGGGGGCTCTTCTGCCAAATCAGGAGAGGCCTCGGAAGAGGATGAAATCCCCACAGGGGGTTCCTAAGGAGCTGGCTCTCTGCGGTCCGGGATGAGGGAGTGAGTCGACTTGACCTGAGGCACCGTAGAGGGAGGGGCGGACGGAGCCGACTGTGGAGTAGAGCCAGGCTCTAACACACTCCGCATGACCTCGAATGCACCCCTGTCAGGCAAAGCCAGAGGTCCCCGCTCCGAGAAGCTAAGAACCTCCCTCGGCACCGACAGTGATGGCTCCGAGGTCGATGTTGGAGCCGAACTCACCAGCGCCGAAGCACCAAGAGGGAGAGGGGGGTCGGACAAGGGTCCGATGCCACTCACCCCTCGAGCCGACGAGGAAGCCCGGCGCCGAGATTCTTCCAATGAAGAAATCGGAGCCGACGGAGCCGAAGACAATTGTATCGGCTCCGACGCTATCACAGTCTCGGTTCCGACGCGACCCGGCTCCGAGCTCAAGAGAGTCGAAGGAGGAATATATTGATGGACCGGGGCAGGCATCGACTGATGAGTCGGGCTCTGAAGCATCTGGGCCAGTGCCTCGGACTTAAGAAGTCGACTCACTACCCTCTGAAGGTCATGATCCGACAGCCTCGATGACCTAGAGGAGTGAGATCTTTGGCTCCGTTCAGACAGCAGGGGAGATCCTGGAGCCGAATGAACGGAGCCAAGAGATGGTGACCTGGACCTTTTCTAGTTGTCGGCTCCGAAGGTCTGGTCGGAGCCGACACGGAATTTAATACCTCGGCTCCAGCCGGAGCCGAGGGAACCACAGAAACTGTGGACTGAGACTCATCGGCTCCAGCCGGAGCCGATGTAGACAGAGGTTTAGAAACCTTAGGTCTCGGCTCAGTTGTCGGAGCCAAGACCTAGATGCCTTAGAGGGCTTCCCTGTAGATACAGAAAGGGAATCCTCTGGCTTGAGTAAGCCCCTTAAAATTAATTTATTTTTTCTTTCCTGCAGGACCCTGGGGCTGAAGCCATGGCACACAGCACAGGAGTCCTGCAGGTGCAAAGGTCCCAGGCAGTAGACACAAGAAGTGTGAGCGTCTGTCAGAGACATTTTCTGACAGCACGCATCACACTTCTTGAATCCGGAGACCTTTGCTTCTTTAGACATATCTACAGGTGTAATCACACACACAGTCACAAACACACTAATTACACCCTGTCTAGTTTAAAATAAAATAAACCACTAACTAGGTTTTTAAAAGAAAAATTACACACACTCTCCACTAGGGAAAGAAAAAAAAACAGGAATTTTTAAGAAAGGGGATAAGAATTTCTCTAAACTAAGGGAAATAAGTAAAAATATTAAAATTAAAGGGGTTTTAATAGACTAACTACACAAGAAAAGTCACTTACCAAGAACCGGTAGAAAACCAACACCTCGATAGCTGTAGCGGCAAACGAGATCTGAGGTAACTCTCGCCTAGCATTGTGGGATATAAGGGGAGCCTCGAGCCGGTGGAACCAACTCTCGAGCTTTTAGAGTGGCCGAGTCGGAGCCGAGGTCGGCTCCGAACCCATCCAGCAAGAATGAAGGCGAGATAGACAACTTAACATCCAGTGTTTCTGCAGGGGAACAAGACTCCATACCCCCCCCACACACACACACACACATACACACCTTACTACTTACAAAGGTAAAACAAAAATAAACACCAAAAGAAGAAAAAGCCCCAGGCTACAGAGACTCTGACAATAAGTACAAGCAATATGCAAACAATGTACATAAAATAATACCAAAAACAATAAATAAGTGCTTTTGTTTATAAATTTTAAACTTTATCAGATAAAAAGCAGTGTTTGAACTGTGTTTAAATAACAGACAGTATTAGTCACATGATTACTGAGCCTCCAAGCAAAGGAACAAATTTAAAGTGATAAAAACACTATTAAAATACAGGTAAAAGATGAAGGCAAAAATGTCAGGTTCAAAACAAACTATCTTTCCAAAGCCTTCAGTTTAATAAGCATGAAACAGAAATAAAATCATTAAGCCCTGGCAAGCCACCTGCATTTAACTGGAGTTGCCAATATAACTCATGTTTTTCCAAAAGTAGCTGCCACATACAAAAACTTCGGGGTTTACAGACACAAGGGGCAAAATGGTACTTTGCAAACAAAAGATTGATAACTGCTGATGGGGATGACAAGACCAGTCCTAGACAGAAGAAGTGACACACAAGGAAGGGGAACCACATGATGGTGGATGGGGATGAGACAGCCAAGCAAGATGTCCCAAAGTGTAACCCACTCAGAGGTCGGTCACCTTTGCGTCTAGCTGATCCTAAGAACAAAGTGACACAAATGAGAAAATGAAGAGAGAGAACAGGACATAACTGCAATGGTTAGTATGATGTGGTTCACTTTATTAATACAGGTCTTGGGAGGAGAAACAGTCAGCACAGCAATGTTCATCTTTGGCTAGGAAACACCACCAGGGTATATGAATGTCAGTATGTCACAAATGTGTATGACATCTGTGCAGTACATGGATGGAAGCCAGTGTGTATAGCCAATAAGCAGCACTGCAATGATGGAATTAATAATCTGAAAAAAAATGTTTACTGCTATGGTAAACATGTTAAGTAGAGTCGTTATGCACACTATGGCAAAATGCAAGGATAACTGGTACACTTTAACATAGTAGTATGGATAAACACTAGCAATCTACTTTGAAAGTTAACTAAGCAATGGTGAAATAGGAAAAAATGCACTGTTGAGGTAAACAAGTTCAGTACAGTTGTTATACATGCAGCAAATGTGGGGATACATGTCACTGTTTTTGACTTTAGCACATTAAAAATCACAGCAACCTTCAAAACCAATGAACAATTAGGGAATGACGAAGTAGTATAATTCAATGAAAAGTGTTCACTACTATGATAAGCAGTTTAAGCATAGATTCATTAATGGCAGCAATATAGTACACTTAATGTACTGCCTGTAGATTCTAGTCTGCTTCATCTGGCAGGCCATCCTGTTTACCTCTATTTCTTCCTCTATTACAACACAGAAATAACACATTAGTGAGCACGGCATAGCCATGACAGCAGAAATCAGCTATATCTATAATTTCAGGCTTATTGTACTATAAACAGAAAGCTTACTGTAGCAAGACTGTCTCTCCCTAACTACTATTTCCCATTGGCAGAAAACATCTGGGTGGCACCTCCATGGATCACTATATTTATATCGGTAAGGGCATCAAACACACTGGCAAGTGCATGCTAGGCACATCTACTTTATACATGGGACTTTCACAATCATTGGGCAGGCACTCTCTATGCTACACTTTCACTGTCACTGGGCAGGCACTTCCTATGCTGTCTGTGTACAGCAGGTATAAGAAAATGTTGTGGCCTGCATGCTGTAACATGCAGCATCCCTGTCAGAAAGATCCTGCTGAGACCATGTCCACTTAACAGGTCCTGTACTTTAGTTAAAATTGCAGCTGGTGTGCAAAACCACATACAGAGGACACTATATAACAAACATCAAGAGGCAACACAGTAGTCTGACACCAATTTATGGCAGCACAATACATGTGGTCAGTACTAATGGATTAAGCTACAGATGCATGACAACTTCATAAATGTGTACACCCTACATGTCATACATGTCTGAGTATAGTCATAACAGCTGGGTAGCATGACAACCATGGTCCTTAGTGCAAAACAAATCTTCAGTAGTGTGGAAAGACCCCATATTCATACACACCTTAACTGATGTTGGTGCTTGTGCATAGGCCAGATGGGTCCTGTAATGTAGAAGAGAGCTGATAATGCATTGTGTTACTGGTGCAATTCAGGCAATCATGCAATTAGCATAGTAGTACCAATATGATCCCTACTGCAGTGTGATAACAAGTAGGAGTCAGTGCTACAGTGAGAAGTATACAATACAGAAGAACTTGGTTAGACTATACTGACATATAGGGAAAGAGACAGTAGATTGCAGTGACTGTTCTAGGGTGCATGGCTGACACATCAGTGGTCTGATGGAATGTGTGTAGGGTCCCAAACAAAAATGGCACAGGGAAAATACAAAAAAAAAAAGAAGGTCTTTGGGGCAGGGGGGGGGGGTTGCAATTAGCCATAACACAGGGAACAGGCAGGACATCTTGCAAATCTGATGGGGGTGCATCCAGGCAGGGCACAGGGAATAGATAGGATAAGCCTCAATCCTTGTGCCGGATTGTCTTCATAATGCTAAATGGACATTGAACAGCAGAGTAAGCTAATGGGTAGTGCTTGGCCATTAGTAAAAGAGGCACACACACTACTCTTCAAACTGTAACAAGGGACAGAGCATGTAGCTCACATGCCCACACCTGTCATACTACCAGACTGTCAGAAAAGTTACTTCACAGCATTGCATAAGGCTGCACCCACTACAAGGATAGTAGAGGCATAGTGAGTCAACAGGTGCTGGCTGACATAGGCAGTCAAGCCTTGACACACAGGTCCATGTGCATACCACAAGATTTCATATGGTAGTATGGTCCCCAAAAAAAAAAAAAAAGCAGCAAGTTGAAAAGTTCATCCCATATGAGCCTGAGGTACTGCTCCAGGCCCTAATCACAGATGGTAAGAAACTCCTGGACAAGGTTACAGTGGATAAGGTGTTCTAGAACTAATAATGGCAGTAGCTGATGTGAGACATCAATACGGTAGGCGGTCACAATCATACATTGGTGCAGGTGCATTACAGAGTTACTGACATGATCCTCCATGCCAAGACAGAGACCAAAACCCTGGTCATAAGCTGGGGACAGGTCAAGTACCAGTGGCACACCACCAACACAGCTGCAGCACACATACAAACAGTTCCTACTATCCATCAGTGGTGACATTGACAGAGCACTAATACCTAGTTGTAGACTTCAGGACTGCCTTCCTTTCACTCTGCTAGGATGCTCCTGGTGATTAATGACAAATGTCACTCTTGCAGGACACTGCCTAGCAAATCTTGGTACACTCACATGTGGCAATCTCTGTTAGTGTCATCCAGGAACATCAAAAGGCTACAAGCTTAGAAAACCTGGACTGCAAGGTATAACTACCCAGGTGTATGTGGGGAATGCAATAGATAGGTAGTTATGCATGCCAGTCCAATAGGACCATTGCTTAGTAGCTCTGTACAGTTCACTCAGACACACCATTACACATTTCTGACATCCAGGGACATTGGGTTCTGTAATGCCGACAAACTGCACCACAAACTATGTATACATGTGGTATGCAGCAGACTGATGCACAGTGAAGAATCACATGGACTGCTTCATACACTGATATGTTATCTGTATGCATTCACAGGATCCACTGGGAGAGGATATAGCACTAGAAGTTAGCACATGCCTAATGTCAGTTTGTCTTGTAGGGCTGATGACAATGGTATTGTGCAACTGGCACAGTGAAGATATATTGCCATTGTCAAGAATGCTAACAGTGGAGGAAACACACCACTTTCCCACAGATGAGGGGACTGCAGTGACCCAAGATGAATTTCCCTCATTACATGCATTTAGTATATGATGTCCCATCTATGTAAGCTCCACACAAGATACACAGCCAGTAGCAATGCATCCAGTGTCACAGGCTCAACTACTCCATGATATGGGTTTTACCCTAAGCATTAATCAACAGATATGCAAGGATGTGATCCAGGCACAGATAGATGCTAATTAGACCATGTCACATCTGCAGAGTGTACTGTGTGGCCTATGTGGCTTTCAACTATTGCATGCAATGCAGGGAAGATTATGTACAATGGCTGCCTATGTAGCAGCTATTAGTGCATCCCTGGGGCTACTAGAAACTGACCTCCACAGCTGAGGTAGGGGATAGTTGTGCTCTGCAGATATGCATGGCTAATTAGCAGTGATGGTGCACACCATTTGGCTGCCTCCACCTCCTAACCGTAGATGCTCAAATGGGCTCCAGTGTGGTCACCACTACTAGCTGTAGATGATCACTAGGCCATGGGTGACACCTGTCTGGTACAAGTATGGCCTTCACCTCAAGTCATGGGCACATAATGGACCATGACTGATGCTTGTCTGGATCCACTGTGGCCTACATCCCTAGCCATGAATTCTCAAATGGATATGGCTGGCATTGATCTGGCTTTACTGTAGTCATACCACATCAGGCATCCCACTCAGGGTCCTGTAGTTCAACACTAGTTCACTCCTCTGAAATACATACCAATGCCCAGTCATGGTGTTACTATGTCATGGTTGGGAATGTCCCCTACAGTGTGATTATTGTAGACTGATGGTGCCACTATGCCATGCTCAACCATTTCTATTACATCCTGGAGTGAGAGAGAGAGAGAATTTCTTCACAGTTATTTGTTTTCCCTTTTTGTCTAACTTCTCAAATCCTTTTTTTCCAAATGGAGGGCCAAAAAGGGACTCCTTATCCAGTGGGGCATCCAGTATTTCAGCCTTTACCTGGTCAGAGTGTAGCCAAATCCCCTGCCAAGCATGTCTACAAATGACAGAACCTGTAGCAGCTGCTCTACAAGATGCATCCACTGCATTGTAACCACATTTTAAGAGTGTTTCCCGTATGTCTCTCTTTAAGGCCTTGTCGGCAATACCCTCTGTTTTAGAAATGATTTATTCTGTTAGAGACTCAATATTTCAACATATGGAACTGCCAATTAAAGGCCTTCGTAGAGAGGGTAGCAAACGCATATCCCCTATTTCCAAATCTATCCAGCAGTTGACATTCTCCAACATTCGGTAAAGGGTGTCTAGCAGTCTACTTTCTCTGTCATTTGGTAAAGGGCAGTGGCATAGCTAGAGTTTGTGCTGCCCAGGGCTATCTTTGAGTTTGCCGCCCCTCCCCCTCACAAAATCATGATCAGATGGTCCCCCCATACACAGCCCCCCCCCGCAGCCATTCCAGTGTCTCATTACTTGACTATTTCTACCGATTTACCATAAACACTGTAATGTGTATACTGCTTTATGCTTTACTTCTACAATGATTATTTGGATTTCATTTAAAACTTTTATTTTAAATTTTATAGCACAAACACTGATAGACATCTGCTAAACAAAACAATACAGTCTCGCAATGAAAACAGACTTAGCATTACAACTTCTTTAACCTTAAAACTCACATTCATTGAAACAGCATTGAAACCCACATTCACAGAAAATGCATCTGGTCAGTTGCAGATGAAGTTTACCTTTGGGATGCTTTTAAATCATACGGCCATGCAAACATAACATGGTTCTTTGATTCACCTTCCTTACTGTATTAAATTATATTTCTTGCATAATACAGCACATTTGTTAGAGCGGGTTTTAAATGCATTGTGTTGCACATTTTTCCAGTAAGCAATGAAACAAAATGTATGAACCAATGATGACAAAACTGCCCAATTCAGAAAATTTCCATCATAAAAGTCTACTCAAACCTCTATCATTACAGTAAACCAATATCAGTAAATATGCACAATCTCTGCAGAAGTAAAACTCATCTAAATAATTTCACATTAAAGAGATCTGTAACCACTGAAGAGGTTTCCGCTAGTAAACAACTTTATATATCATTGTTCCAGCTACAAATAAACTGCCTGTTGCCCTTGAAGAATAAATTGCCTATGTTACAATAAAAAAAGGCAAAGCTAGTAATGTTGCAATAGGGAATGGATGGAAAACTGATAACAAGTTCATAGTTACTAGGTATCTCTTGCAAAGGAGGACATTATCAGGACTGCAGCATCCACCTCCTTTAAAGTACAACACAGTATCAGCAATCCATCTACATACTGTGGGAGTAGAACCCAGAGCCTTCTGCATCAAAAGCAAGTATACTACCTGTTGTGCTACTAACAATGCAAACAAACCTGGCATGAGCAGCACTAAACTTCTCTTCCCTGAAGCTTTCAGCTCCTTGTAAAATCCCCCTGACACTCAACTATAGCAAACTAAGGTAGTTTGAGGACAAAGCACTTCTCTGAGACCACCAAAGTATTAAGAAAAACAAACTCCAGAGGTGGCACCACAGACTGGAACACAAACTCTTTAATGACACAAAAGGTAAAAAAATAAAATGTGAGCGCTTTCGCATTCTGTTAATGAAGTCCTCTTCAGACATATTAACAACAAGCAGTTTCCTAGTTTAAATATAGGTACACAACCAATAGCATTGCTGCATCAGTTAACTCTTTAAAAAACATTTGCAGTAACTAATAAATAAATATTCATATCAGTGTCCTGAGCAGCTATAAATCATGTGGGATATAAGCTAAATATTATAAAAACAACATGCATTTAAAAATGTACAAATTTCAATAAACTTATAAAAGCAAGTGAAAAAGACATGAATAAAACCTAATGAAATGTGGCAAAATGTACTCAAAAAGAAAAATAACATTTCACTGTTTCAGTGGTTGATCCAGCAGAAAAGATTTTAATAAGACCCTATCATTGAGCCCAAATACCTTATCAGCTTGCAATCTGATGATCTACTTAACCTCTAATTGTTCTGTATGATTTTTAAAATTACCTGGCCGAAGGCTTCTAGTAACTAACTCTAATACAAGAAACTTAAATTTATGTGAGAGGTCATGGTTCAGTACATGTCGTGCTAATGCATTTGTCTCATCTTCTTTATTAATTGCATAGAGGTGTTCCCTCACTCTCTCATGCAAAGTTCTATAGCTGGCCCTATGGTATCTTCTTCTGGAGCATCAACTTTGGGGAATGATGTCAGGCGAAAGGAACCTGCTTTGAATTTGTCCAATGAACCAGTGTTTTTTTGCTCCCTTCCACTGCTGTTCAAAGGACCGCAGGTGCAGCAGAGAAATTTGAATCGATGGAAGAACAGACACAAGTCATTAAAAGATATGGTATGACAGATGAAACATCAGAAAAAGACTTGGCAGACAGTGAGTGTGATTTTATTTTGAACATTTCTAATTATGTACTTACTGAAACAGAGAGATCCTTATTGAAAAGAGGTCACGCATTCCAGCGAGAAATACTGATGTGGTAGACTTCATTATAGACATTAAACTATTTCTTAGAAATGCTGCAAAGAAATTAATACACAATGAGAATGCTGATATGAAATTTTTGCATGTTTAAATGACCCAGTGCTTTTATACCTCCTAGCCATCCCTTATTGGAGGTATTCCAGAAAGCTTACAAATACCTTATCAGCTTGCAATCTGATGATCTACTTAACCTCTAATTGTTCTGTATGATTTTTAAAATTACCTGGCCGAAGGCTTCTAGTAACTAACTCTAATACAAGAAACTTAAATTTATGTGAGAGGTCATGGTTCAGTACATGTCGTGCTAATGCATTTGTCTCATCTTCTTTATTAATTGCATAGAGGTGTTCCCTCACTCTCTCATGCAAAGTTCTATAGCTGGCCCTATGGTATCTTCTTCTGGAGCATCAACTTTGGGGAATGATGTCAGGCGAAAGGAACCTGCTTTGAATTTGTCCAATGAACCAGTGTTTTTTTGCTCCCTTCCACTGCTGTTCAAAGGACCGCAGGTGCAGCAGAGAAATTTGAATCGATGGAAGAACAGACACAAGTCATTAAAAGATATGGTATGACAGATGAAACATCAGAAAAAGACTCGGCAGACAGTGAGTGTGATTTTATTTTGAACATTTCTAATTATGTACTTACTGAAACAGAGAGATCCTTATTGAAAAGAGGTCACGCATTCCAGCGAGAAATACTGATGTGGTAGACTTCATTATAGACATTAAACTATTTCTTAGAAATGCTGCAAAGAAATTAATACACAATGAGAATGCTGATATGAAATTTTTGCATGTTTAAATGACCCAGTGCTTTTATACCTCCTAGCCATCCCTTATTGGAGGTATTCCAGAAAGCTTACAAAAGAGATTTTTTTGAGTTGTCTAATACTTGTTGTGGTGAAAAGAAACATGATTTTTATAATCTAACTAGATCTGAATATGAGGCTTTGAATAATTTGCAAATGAACGCACAGATTGTTATTAGACAAGCTGACAAGGAAGGCGCTGTCATTATTTTAGACAAAGTGAGCTATAATGAAAAGACGTTAGTTTTGCTTAATGATGTTTCCACTTATCAACCTTTAACTTATGAACAGCTTAATAAGTTAATACAGAATGTTCACAGTGATCTGTATGATTTGTTGATGAGCAATGTTTTTAATGGTGATTTGTACAAATATTTCTTAGTGGAGTATTCCCACTATTAGAGGCCTCCCTAAAGTTCACAAAGATAGCACTGACCCTTCCACTTAGACCAATAGTTTCCAGCAAGAGGTGGTTGACTGAACCCCTCTCCATCTTGAGAAACACCTCAGGGAATTGGTCGAGAAGAAGGCAACCATTGTGAGGGACACACAACATTTTTTAGAAAGTCTGTCATCATACACACTCTCAGATGGTTACAAATCTATGGTTTTGTTTGTTACTCTTGATAATAAAACTTTGTTTACAGCTATCCCCAATGAAACCAGTGTAGATTTTATTAGGTTGTTTCTAACCAGTAAGAGAGTCACAAATGATAACATTTTGAGATATACTCTTTTGTTGGATTTAATATTGAGTAATAATGTCATCTTCTTTGAGGATAGATACTTTCTACAAGTAAAAGGGGTAGCGATTGGTACCCATTGTGCAAATTTGTACGCAAATTTGGTAATGGCATATTGAGAAGTTGAACACATACCCAACACTGAGTATGCTAAGTACATCTTGTTTTCTCACAGCTTTCTCCAAGCCCTGGCACTTAGCCCACCCCCCCCTTCTCTCGGTCTCCTAACATAATCTTATTGTACGCTTCCCAACCCTGTCAATCCTGTCTATTCCCTCCCTCTTCCTCTTGAGAGATTACTTATTCCTCCCCTGAGCTGCGATGCCATCTTTAAATACTAAAAACCTTTGCATGACTACACTCTGTTTCTGTCTGTCCCATGGGCATCCCTCAATAGTGTGCACAACTGTAAGTACCATTTGTACTTATGATTATACTTACATATTGAATCAAAAAACCTGATGTAGAAAGGCACCATCTTTTGACTTAGCTTTTCCACTCTTGCTTTATAGGAATCCCCAGTAGTGTACTCGCTTATACCATATTCTGTTCTTTTTTTAATTAGTACTCTACTGAGTCATAATTTACTGCTTGTCTCTTTATAAAATCTTTGGCATATCTACATTATTTTCCTACTTCTCAGTGAACTGCAGCTCCCCATTGGTGCATAAATAATAAAAACCAACAGAAAGGTAAAATTCAAACCAAAACGATAGGCTGCTCTATTTCTGTAGTTGCTAACCTTCTCACTGTGTAATCCACTCCGTTCGCCCTTCGGGCTCACTCCGCTCCCCTACTCTGCCCCCAAATTCCACCCACTACCTGTACTTTTATACATCCCTGACTCCTCCCCACCCAGCACCTCTCCAGTCACAATAAACCTAAGCCAAACTCCACCCACCTGTAGATCTACATCACCCCAAACATCCACCCCTCCTGCAATGCTCTACATAACATCTCTCCCTATAATCCCATTTGCCCTACTAATCTCTCTCTTCTCTTACCTATCTCACACTTTTTTCCAACCCTTGTCATAACTCTCACACACACTCCACTATGTCTTACCATCAACCTCACTTCCCATCCTACTCATCCATCTTACATGAACTCTTTACCTCTAACCCAGTGTATTTTTTCAAACCAAAACTGCTCCAAACCCACCCCTCCCTGTACTCCCCTCTTACATGTGGTACCAGAAAATCACTACTCACACAACCCAAGCTACCCTTGCCCAACACACTGGCTCACTCTTCTACTCCACCACATCTCTCTCTCACCCACCGGCATCATCCACCCAACCCAGGACCCATCGCTAACATCAATCTCACCAAACCCTCCACTCAACCCACAAACTCAAAGTCCACTCACCTTACAACACTTAATGCACACAGCATAGAAAATCAAAATACCTAACCTCCATGCCTGTCTCTCTCATAACCACCCTGACATTACCGCCGTTTCTGAAACCTGGTTGAAAACCTATATAAAAGATAGCAAAATCCTACCACCAGGTTTCCAAATCATTCGCAATGACAGAGCCTACAAAAAAGGAGGTGGAGTAGGAATAATCTACCCCACCTCCCATTCCATAACTCCCTACTCCAATAAAATACCAACCTTTGCCAATGCTGAAATTATAATTGGTTTACTAAAAAATAAACAACCACAAGTCCATATGTATCGCTGCCCTCTATATTCCACCTGGTGATATCAAAACTCTTGAAAACATCCTGTCCTGGTTCTCCTCCAATATAAAAAAATGAAACCTATATACTCGGTGATACCAACATCAACTGGAATACTATTAATTCTAAAGCCCCGTCCCACACAATCAACCTGTACAATGTCTCCCAACTAATACAATCTCCAGCCAGACCAGATAAAGATGGTACCTCTGGTACCATCATTGCCTGGATCCTAACAACTCACCCAAACCTTATCACCAAAGCCAGAACATTACCTGATCCTCTCAGCGATCACCTACCAGCCTTTGCAGACTGTCTCCCATCTCCACTGCATAAACAACACCACTACATCCAAACCCGCAACCTCTCCTCTTTCAACCCACTAACTTTCTCCAAATGCTTAAAGCATACTGACAGGTCCCCTCTAAAAACCCATCCAATAGATGATGCCATTTCCTACTTTAACCACTCATTCCTAACCCTTCTGAATTAGGAATCCCCCCCCCCGAAACAAACACATCAAAACCAATCCCTGCCCATGGTTATCAAAAGATACTAAACTAGCCTTGCACCAAAGGGACAAAAAAATGGAAACAATATCAAAAACATAAAAACCCTAACACCCTCTTAAGAGTATAAGCAACTATGAAACTCCACAAAAAAACTAATAATTAAAGACCGCAAAGCCCACTACTCCAAACTCCAGTCCTTGCACTCAACAAATCCCCAAAAATTCTGGGACTCCATCTCATCCATGCTGCATCCTGGCAACAAAGAAAACCCCTGCCCAGACCCCAACCTCTCCAACCTTGAAACAGCCAGCCAGTTCAACTCATTCTTCATAGACTGTATAGCTAAACTATCAGCCTCCTTCCCACCCTCCCCCTCCACCCCTTCCTGCCCCAACCACCACCCCAATCATCAACCTTCCTCCACATCCTTCTGCCTCAAGCCCATCCCCACAAGCACTATAAAAAGACTTCTCCTCAAACTCAAACCCTGTCGCAATGCACCCGACAACCTTCCACCCACCTTCCTCAAACAATCTACAATCAGCATTGCCTGTCCCATCTCTATTCTTATAAATAGATCCATACAAGAATCATATGTCCCTTCTATCTGGCACCATCATCCCCCTCCACAAAGGTGGCAAAAATACTGATACCGCCAACTTCAGGCCTATTGCCATCCTTTCCCTTCTTTCTAAAATACTAGAGAAAACAATAGAAGCACAACTCATGGCACACCTAACACTAAACAATCTCCTTTCCCCTACCCAACATGGCTTCCTCCCTGGCCCCAACACCATGACTGCCCTTCTTTCCTTTCTTGAAACCATAAACCTTGAATGCGACTCAGGCAAATTCATATTCACACTATTTTTAGATCTGTCAAAGGCCTTTGACACCATCTCACACACCCTACTTATATCCCAACTCTCCACCCTACACCTCTCTCTCACCACAATAGCCTGGTTTTCCAGCTACTTGTCCAACTGCCAACAAGCTGTCCAATGGAAAACTTAAACCTCCCCCTTCCTTCCCACACCCACAGGTGTCCAACAAGGTTCTGCTCTTGGCCCTCTTCTCTTCAACCTATTCATTAACAGCTTTCACCAATCCATCCCAGACTAATCTATCATCCAATATGCAGGTAACTCAATCATCTGCTCTCATCTCAATCTGAGGGTTTAACTTAAGAAAAACCTTTCATCTTGGTGGTATAAAGGAATTAATTCTGTAAGTTTCTGCTCTATTGTGCCTTCACCTGTGGCTGGCTCCAAGCATTACTGCTTCTATAAGCATTTGGAGGTACAATGCTGATATGACTATACAAAGCTGATATATGTTTGTTGCTCTGTTTCAATGATATTTAACAATCCTGTGCTCTTAGGTTGTAGCTGTTAAGAGAATTCTTCAATAGGTGTGTATTTTGTGTTTTGTGAACAAGGTTTCTTTACTTGTGTTCTGTTTCAGTTTCCATTTTTTTCTCCCACCATCCCACCCAATTGTTGTTGTGTTCTTAAAACTTGGTGGCTTTTGAATTGCCCACCTCTACTATAAATTTGATATTGGGAACTCCTTCCAGTACCATTGCATCAGCTCATCTATTATGTACAGTGAGATAATTTGGGAAAGCCCAACCCTTAGTTTCTTAACCTTGAATTATCTTCTGCTTCTTCCCTTCCTACTTAATTAAAATATATATATATATATATATATATATATATATATGTAATTGTGTCCCTTAGTTTCTTAACCTTGTATTATCTTCTGTTTCTTCGCTTCTTACTTGATTAAAAAAATAAGAGGAAACAAACTGATAATAAGCAGGTCCTGGAATCCAAGGCAGAATGCAGTTTTAAACGTAAAAAGATTTATTATCAATCTGAACGCTTTTCATCGCCAGTAATATGGTAACTTAATCAGAAATGAACACCAAGTAAGTACAATGGTTTAAAATACAAAAACCAAGTCAACACATGTTAAAAACCAACCAATCAACGGGATGTTTCATTTAAACAAATGACCCATTTTAGAAACTGTGTATCCCATAGTAACAATACACTACTCAATAAAACCCACTCAGGTACCTGGGATTTAAAAATATTAATAAAGTATTAATAAAGTAGATAAACAATGCCACTACCATAAGTATACTGTCTGTCTATAAAATATTTTTATATATATGAATATATATAAAAAACAGCTTATTGTAATAGATGTAAATATATATATATATGTAAACTTTTAACTCGTGAAATCTTTCACCTAGTTAAACTCTTTAATTTTAACAGACAAAGGCATTTAACAACAATTGCCATTCTAGCTCACGTTCTTCCAATAGTAATGCTGAAGGACCATCTCTAATGTCAGGTAAAACCTGATCAATAGCCTTAAAGCAAAACTTGAGAATGTGAGCTAGAATGGCAATTGTTGTTAAATGCCTTTTCGTACCCAGGTTTAAATGAGGCTTGCAACATTTCTTGTCTGTTAAAATTAATTAAGTAGATTATAACCTCTTATGGGATGGTATAAATAGCTACACTGCACCTCATCCCTCAGATGGAAACTGGCACCTATGCCGAGCTCTACAGCAAAGCTTTATAAAAACACCTGTATAACCACACTGACTCAGCTGTACCTAATAGGACCAAAACAAGGTCCTCAAGGAAGAGCAAACCTGCCTGGTGGACAACTGCCATTAACAGGCTTTACAATAAGAGGAAGGAATTGTTGTTTAAGAGTAACAGGGAACAAGCCCTAAACTGTAAACACTCCCTCTTCAGCTTAAACAAGCAAATAAGACCTTGTGAAGTCCTCCAAAGCAAACTACGAGTCCAAATTAGCTTCCTCAAAAAAGGACAGCTGCAAGGCATTCTATAGTTACATCCATAACCTAAAAAGAAAGGCTCAGATTTGTGCAGAACTGGTAGTCAATGATACAACATATACTGAGCCTGTTGACACAGCTAACCTGTTGACTGACAGGTTCTGTGAAAACTTAATTCCCCTGTCCCAGCCACATGTATCCCACGACACCCCTACAACCTGTCCCCTACTTTGTATCTCTAAAGAGAAGGTCATAAATGCCTTCTCTTAGGTCAAAAATACAGCATCTATGGGACATGACAACATCCCATGCTGTGTATACCTGAGCTCCAAATTAATTAGCAACACCACTGGGTACTCTTTTTCAATCATAGTTTAAGCACCATCTTTGTACCAGCTGAATGGAAAACTGTTATTCCCTTGTACAAAGATGGTGCTTCCACTGACCCCAGGAACTATAGACATATTAGCTTAACTAGTGTTACCTGCAAGGCCATGGAGTGAATCATCATGGACCTTATCAACAAAGATATAGGTAATCTCCAAACACTTGACCTTTTTCAGTTTGCATTTGTCAAAGGGAGATCATGCCTGCTAAACCTGGTGGACTTCTTCGAGACAATCACCAAGGCCCTGGATGAGGGGAAATCGGTGCAGCCTGCCTGGACTTAGCCAAGGCATTTGACATTCTTCCCCCACTTAGGCACCATTCACAAACTCACCCAACTAGGAATCAACCCTTATATTGTTAGATGGATCACTAACTGGCTCACTGATAGAACTCATACAAGTCAAAATAGCAGAATCCACCTCGAACAGCAGACCTGTAATCAGTGGTGTTCTACAGGGATCAGTCCTGGGAACTCTACTATTTGGAATATATTTCTCCAAAGTACAAGCAAAAGCTAAAGGTTTGTGGCTGACAAAGTTTGCTGATGACTGCAAATTGGGAGTGATCATAGAATCTCCAAATAATTTCAACATCCTACAAGAGGGTCTTACATAAGCAAATGATTGGTGCCAAAGTCATGGCCTTAAACTCAATGCAAAAAATGTATTATCATTCATTTTTGTAAAAGTAATCTTCCTGATAACTACCACATCAACAGCAACACCTTAAGTATGCACTCAGTGGTGAGAGACTTGGGCACACAGGTTGACAGCAACCTTACCTTTGACCACCATGTCTCCACAGTGATAAGAAGGACATTATTGCTCATCTCATAAGTAAGGGCATTGCCTCCAGAAAAAAAAGTTATTACTTCCATGTACTCTCCCCTCATCAGGCCAATAATTGAGTATAACAACCGTTTTGGCATGTACCTTTCTAAGTACCTGCAGCAATTGGAGAAGCCACAAAGGTTCCTCACAAGAAAAATTCAAGGTCTTCACCGTCTGTCCTATGGGGATCATTTGAAATCACTGTCACGTTATTCTGTTTCATACAGACTACTCAGAGGTGATCTTTACCTTGCATATAAGGCAATCTCTGATTCTTCGTTATTGGAAATGCTTCATATCCGAAACTCAAATGGTACATGGGTTACTCACTCTAAAGACCTTAACCTGGTATGTGACATTAATAAAACCTGCTGTTGTTACATATTTGCCTCCCAGAGGTTACCACACCTTTGAAACAGACTTCTACTTCATGTCAAACAGAGAACCTCACTGGCCCTCTTCAAATGCAATCTGGACGATTGGATGGGTGACCATAAATTCACCCCAGGGGTTTCACCTGCGTCTCTCTTGGACAGGGGCAATAGGTGCTGATCATGGAAATAAGGGTAAGAACTTGGTTAGACTTGTAAGGGCCATAGGGCCATTAGTCTAGTAACTTCCTATGATCCTATTTGTCACTCCCTGTAAATAATTGTTAGTTCTTTACTATATTTCTCTTTCTTTTATTTCCAACTTATTTTTAAATTCCATTTTAATTTTATCCCACTCCTTAGCTATATTTTCAGAAAAAGTTTCTATCTTCTCTAATAGCTCCTAAATAATTTCTACTACCCATTTCTTAAATTCATCTCTTTTCAACAGATAGGTAAGAAAGCATCAGTGTCTCATTTTTATTTCATTACCCTGTGTTTTTATTTTAGTTATTATTAGTGAAACAGTTATTGGGTGCAAAGACCTTCAATTAAATGCACATGTTCCTGTGAAATGTAAATTCTTTGTAGACTAGCCCAAGTTTTGTATTTTGGGGAGTAATATGTAAATTCAATGCAAATTTCTAGTACTGAATTCACATCTTCCATGCCAAATATTTTCATAAATTTCTTTAAAAATCTACCTTCCTTTGTTATATTTCCCTTTCTCCCCTCCCAGACACATCTTCACTCTTACAAATCAAATTCCAGTCTCCACCTATAAGTAATATTTCTTGCTGAATATTCCTCCCATAATTTTCTTTAGCTCTATTATAGCAGTTTTCAGTGGAATATAAATGCATGCCAGTTTAATCCTCCTCCCGTGCCAGTAGCCCCTTAGTACTACAAATCTACCATTGTCTTTTTTCCTCTTCTATTACTATTGGAGCTCCTCTTGCAATTAATGTAAGTATGCCTCTCTTCCTTTGTCCCAGGTGTTCTGCTGAATAACCATCCTGAAAACCTTTCTTTATCAAATTCATATGTTCAGTTCTTTCCAATTGTGCCTCCTGTAGCATAGCTATTTGCACTCTAATTTATTTAATATAGTTCACTACTCTTTCATTTTTGGATTTATCTGTGAGATCATTAATGTTTAAGGACATTATAGAAAAAAATCATATTCTTGAGGGGATTATTGTTACCACCTTTTATGTATAATAGCTTTTTTTTGTTAAGTATCTAGTTCCAGCTTTTGTGTTACATGCATGAACTGTTTGGCAGGTTCATGTTTTACACAACTGTTTCTTTTCATCTCCATTTCAGCCTATGTCACATCTTGCAGAACTTTTTGTTTTATTGAAAACCCTCAAATAAAAATACACACATACCCCCATACGTCCCAAAACCTACTAACTTAATAATAACACACAAAACTATGTACATCTTCAAATATTGAAGTTTTACCCCTTAATAGGTATATAAGTTCCAAAGTGACAGTCACACACACAGACTCAAGCTAAACAGAAACATTATCTATGCTAAGATGCATGGTAGAGCCTGTGATTCTATTAAGGGCTGTCCAGTTTTGCCTTATCGTTATAGCTCTCCCAGCTGGGAAACACTTGAATGCATTCAGAAAACATTTTCTCCAAGCCATTTCTCTATCAGATTGTCTGGTAGTGACATGAGAACCAGATACAGGACTGTTTACTATAAAAGACTTTATAAAATCCAATATTCTTTTTCATTTACTTGCTTTCTGTCAAAAAACCCTGCTATTATATAAAGCTAACACAGTCATTCCCCTATGCAAGAATGAGAAAAAGCACACTAATTTTTCTTTTGTCATGCTCTTTTAACCAGATCTTCTCCTTTTTTTACATTGCAGTGCCTATTTCATAAAACTAAACAAGGAGAAAGAGAGGAGGGAGAAAGAAACAGAACAAACAGAAACACCTAGTTACATTAGTATCCCAAAAATTTACTTGATAACATGCAGAGAAAATCGTGCACCACCTAATACTGTAAGAAAAAATTGTTTTACTTACAGTTAATACTCTTCCTCCTCTTTCCCTCTCCTGAGTATTTTTCTGAACATTAATGAAGTAGGGCATGTGCTTTAGAGTCCCCTACAAGTTTAACAAAGTCCAAGAAAGTCCAATATTTCCAGATTCTTTTCTTCTATTCCTGTTTATCTCCATCCCCAAACCCTGTCTTTCCTTCATCTCCAGTGCACTCTCGATTTTTCTAGTCAACTTCTGTGCTTTTTCTCTCTCTTAATCATTTTCCATTGAAACACTAGGAAAAGTTTCCCTGGCATAGTCTCTCTGTGGTTTTTATTATTAGAAGAACAAGAAGCAGACTATATTCTTTCACAGCTCACTTTTTGTTAGACAAACTTTTGTATTTCTTCCTTAGCATGTACTTCATCAAAAAAGTTTTTTTCCTCCAGGGAAAAATATTTTGAGGATAGCTGGTTACAGCAGTTGGAATCTCATGTCTGCTTCTAGGCATGCCCTATATAATGGAATACATTTACTCCCCTTCTGCCTGGTGTGCAATGAGTAGCCATTCTCTACAAACACTCTGCTCTCTCCCACTTTTAGTACTTTGTCCTTCTAACACAGTTTTGTCAGAATCAACTCCTTCTGCTGGTAAGATTGCATTTGCATTTTTACTATTAAAGGTCTATTATTCTCCTCATAGCGAGGTTTGGAGCATACACAAGATGTGCCCTTTCAATTAATAATTCTTGTTGAATATCCAGTTGCTTATTTGTACTTTCATAAAATTAATACAGTCTATTCCTTCCAGCTTCTCTGGTACAGCAGAAAATCTAAGGTTTCCCCTGCATGCTCTGTCCACTAATTCTATTATTTTTTGAAACATCTCTTCTTGTGCAGCCTCATTTTCAGCCAGCCTTTTCTTAATTTCAGGATGTGAGTTTTGCAGTTCTGTCACCTTATCTGAATATCTGTTCAAAGCTTTTTCCATTTTTTGTTTGTGTAGATATATTCCATCAGTGTTTCATTTATTTTAACCAGGTATGTGTGCACCTGCCTTATACTTTCCTCTAGGTTACTGGAAGTCATGTCTGAAACTTGCACTGCTTTTTTTCTTTAAAACTGCAGTACTTTTCCCAGTGTGTGTTTTTTCCTCAACTTTTTTAGCTGATTTTCCTCCAGGTCCTTTATATTTAATTTTTCCTGGCATCTAGGCAGTGCACTTATTAGTCAGTTACTGAAATTTACCCAGAAATCTAGATTCACTGCCTTTCTCTGCTAAGTTTCTGTTTTCAGACTGGGAGAGGCAGAATTAAGATGTTACTCAATGTGCAGCCATCTTGGAAGTCCCACATATAGGTTTTCTCTTGTCTAAATAATAACTAAACTGTCTATGAAGATCCAAGATGTGTAGAACCTTTTCATTAGCAGATTATGGAGAAGAAAAAACTAAGAAAGCTGGAAAGATTGATTATGGAGCAACTCATTAATCACCTTGGGCATAAATGAAGGATTAATATGCAGACACACCCTGTTCCTATGAAATAATCAAAAAAGGGGAAACTGACATCAAGGCTTAAAGTTCAAAAACTCTCTTTGTGGAGGTGAGGGCAATCAACAAAACAGTGTTTTAGGTACAATGTTTCTAAGCAGCAGCAGCAAGCTTCCAAGCCAGAGGACTTATGGTTCTAGAACAGAAGTGAAGACTGTTCAGAGAGACAGCAAAAAGATCCACTTGAGGAACCCTACCGATGAACAATGTCCAGAGATATCTCTCTGTGAAGCATCCATTTGTGAGGTTGTGTCCCAGACCTGCTCAGAGAGTCTGCCACTAGGTTTTGTTCCAAAGTAACTGCCTGAAGGAAAACCTGCAATTGGATAGCTAGATCCCAGGCCTGAAGGGCTAGTCTGCAAAGAAGATAAGACTTTGTGCCTCCCTGTTTGTTGATGTACCCCATGACTATAGTGTATAGACCCTTAAAGGGCCTGGGGACCAAAGGAAGTGGAAGTCCTGGAGAGAAAGGATAAGTGTCCACATCTCTTGGATGCTGATGTGATCCCGTCACTGATAGACCCTGAGCTCTCATACTGCTAGAAGCACCCCCCACCACTGATCTGAAATGCCTGTAAACAGCTCCTGAGATGGAGCAGAGACTGGAAAGGGACAACGGGGTTAAGGGATATGTGCTGAATCCACCAATGAAGCTTGAGTTTGAGACAAGGGAGTAAGGGTAGAGGACACTCCAGAGGGTGGTAATGCTGAAACCACACTGTCTGCATATATCACTGAAACTTCCTCATATGAAGCTTTACAAAAAGAAGCATGAGGATAGCTAATGCCATGAACCCCACAGCCCTCAGAAATTCCCTGGCAGGCATGAGAGACAGAGGAAACAAAGACAGAACCTTGGCAGCAGGCAGAGTGGCCAGCACTAGAACAGTTTGGATTCTGCAACCCAGAAAAATGTAATCCTAAGAGGGGGGCAGGACAGACTTCTGGAGATTGATGGTAAAACCCAGACTGTGCAAAAGGAATTTGGCAACATGTCTGGAAGGAGGAGAGGCTTGAAGAAGCAGGTCATCCAGATAAACCTGCAGAAAGATATGACTGGAGCCAGGCACTCAGTGAATACTCTTGGGGCTGTGGAAAGACCAAAGGGCAAAGCAGAGAATTGAAAATGATAGGAACAAACAGAGAAACATAAATGCTTCCCGAATAGTGTGTGAATGGGATATGAGAATAGACATCCTTCAGATCCACAGAAACCAAAAAGGCTTGAGATAAAAGAAAAGGAAACAGTGTCTGGGGGGAAAGTATCCTGAAGGTGGGTACCTTTAGAAAAGCAATCAGGAAGTAAAGTTCTAGAGCAGGCCTCAAGGACCCTTCCTTTCTCCAGACCAGGAACATCCTGGAATAAAACCCGTACCCTTTAGGGCCTCCGGAACAGGTTGAATGGTGTCTCTATCCAGTAAACCCTGCAGTACTTCTGAAAAATGAGGAATTTGGTCTGAAGGAGGTTGGGGAATGCATGCAAAGTGAGGAAGGGACTTCCAGACCATAAAGTAGCCTTGAAGGATGATTGACAGAACCAAAGAGTGAAGTAATCTTTTGCCAAACTGGAAGTAACTGAGAAAATCTGAGAGATAAGGAAACCTGGCTGAGGGGGAAAGGTGGAAAGAAATTCAGATGGAGCCATATTTGTCCTAAAATTAACTTTTTTAGGTCTGGGTATGTGAGTGGGTATGTCAGAAAAAACATGCCAAGGAGCTTTCCTACTATTGGAGGGCTTTAGAGGCTATCTGCAAACAAAATCAGTTTTAGCAGGATAAATCTTCTGAAATTTAGGAATGGGAGAGACAAAAAATCTGCTTAAGATCCTTCATGACCCTGCCTAGATCCTGAAAGGTCTTAAATAAATTAGCCACTGGAGTACCAAAAAGATTTTGACTTTCTAAAGGAGCGTTAACAAGCTCAGCTTAAATATCATCAGGCAAAGCCTGAAGGCAAACCCAAGAACAGCATCTCATGACAGAGCCTGAAGCAGCAGCTCTAGAGGATGCATCATAGCTACACTTGGAGTCATGAGCTTCTTGAGAATTGGAACCCATCAAAGAAAGTGCAGTGGACTCAGAATCAGGCAGGTTAGATAGAACCCCCCAAGCTGATATATAATGGGTAAATTTTACCTAGCCATGTGAGGTTGATAACTTGTGGAACAAAATGGCAGGGTGGCAGAAGTATAGACTTTTTTTCTCAGACTCTCCATAGCTCGCCTGTTCTTATCCAAGAGAAGAAGCTTGGAAAAAGTCAAAAGACGGGAGGGCCTATCAGCAAAGACAGTTAACAGCTGGGTCAGTAGAGGGACACTTATAAAGAAACTTGAAAGCCTCAGGCACGTTATAAAAATGGTCAGGCTTTTTAGGGGATTCTGGAGCCAATGAAACAACTGAAAAGGTATTAGCAAAGCAGCCAAGACAAGAAGAACAGCAGAAGACTTAGGGAAATCCATTTACAACAACTCATAATACCTTTTATGGATGTCAGAAACCTGGGAGTAGTCCCACTTAAAATGCTCCATCATGCGAACCACTTTTATCTCCAAAGGACAATTCTTCTAAATGGGAGTCAGGACTTAAGGACTCTTCTTCCTCAGAGCCATAATCCAAAGGTGATGGCACTTGGGAGGAGTAGGCCAAGGAATCCTCAGCAGAAGACCCCATGAAAGTGGTCTCAAAAGTATTAGGGCATTAAACAAGTCATAGAAAAAATCCTGCAACTCCCTTTGAGGATCCTTGGGAGTGGAGGAAATATGTTTAGTCATCAGTCTCTTCTTAAAGGGGACATCAACTTAACTATCCTTGATGTCTCAGAAACCTGCCATGACTCAATCAGCTACTAGGAACTTCCTCCCTAACTAAGATCTGGAGAATCCCTCTAGGCCCCTCAGAGATGGTGAGCCATTGTTTTCCCTCCATGTCTGCTGCAGAAGTTTGCAAAGCCTCAGAGAACATGAAAGAACCTGGTTTATGCCGGCCTTCGACAGGGATGTGGCATTGGAAACCAATGTTAGCACGAGGGAGTCTTCAGGGTTATCATCCACCTTAAGAGATAGAGACATCTCATGGAGGAAGGACAGCAGCAATATCAGACCTCAACTTCTTAGCCTTTTTCTTAAACAGCATCTGTATCTTGAAGTGGGTGGATTCAGCCATGGCATCCTGGGTCAACAACTTGA
Source organism: Protopterus annectens (assembly GCF_019279795.1). NCBI lineage: Eukaryota > Metazoa > Chordata > Ceratodontiformes > Protopteridae > Protopterus > Protopterus annectens. The sequence goes on from NC_056742.1 coordinate 73,875,365, forward strand.
CATGGTTCTCAAGATTAATAGAAGGTTTAGACAGATGGCCAGGCTGTGAAGTGCCATTCACATAAACACTTGACAAAGGCAGCACTGAGTATGGTCTTGAGAAGCACCAAAAAAAAAAAAGGGAAGGACAGAATACTTCAGCAGTGAGAAGTAGACCTCTGACATTATGGCAAAATCTTATACAACTCTACTGTGTCATTCCTTATCACTGCTGCTCTGATGTTATGGTAAAATCTTATACAACTGTACTGTGTCATTTCTTATCACTGCTGCAGAATTCTTAACTCTTGGAAGAGTCCAAAAGCTACTAGAAAGTATGGAGGGAATGAAGGCATAGAAAAGCCCTCTATAAACTCATGAAGGATGGTCCTGACAAAACCTGCCTCACCCTGGAAATGACATCCAATTTGTAATGTTTGGAAAACTGTTAACAGGAGACCAAGAAGCAGCTTCCAAGATGAAGATAGTATCCAGACCAGTGGAAAAACCACCAGAAGAGGCCACTGCCCTGGTAGAATGAGTACAAACAGAAGAGGAAAGCTGCTTGCCATGAAAAGAATAGCAAAAAGAAATGGCCTTAGAAATCCAGGAGAAGATGGTTTGCTTAGACACAGCCAAACCCAATTTCCTGGCATGAAAAGAAACAAAGTTGCTCAGATTTCCTTTTATGCTTTGTCTTATCCAGGTAATATCTCAGCTGTCTACGTAAATCAAAGGTGTGAAGAACCCTTTCACTAATATTCTGGGGAGAAGGGAAAAAGCTGATACAGCAGTTAAAGCTATAAGTAGTAGTTCCAGTGCTTCCAGGTTTGAGTCCCTCAGCTGTCTACTGTGTGAGCTTGAGCAAGTCACTTAACCAGATAGTGCCTGGGAGAACTGGGAATTTGGTCTAGGAATCTCAATTGCCCTCTGGACTACAAGCCTAGTAACTACCTATGAAAGATTGAAGACAAATGTATTGGTTCAAGGACAAATTAACCACCTCGGGCATAAAAGAAATGGTATGAAGAGGCACCCTGGCCTTGTAAAAAAAAAAAAAAGGAAGAACTGCCATGAGATTCTGAAGTTCAGAGACCCTCTCGTCAGAAGAGCCATCAACAATACTGCCCTCCAAGTACAATGCTGTAGGGAAGAAGAAACTAAAGGTTCAAAAGAGGACTGAGTCAATTTCTCAAGAACAAAATTAAGGTCCCAAGAAAGAGGAATAGGCTTTCTTGGAGGCTGGATATGAAGGATGCCTTTTAAAAATTGTTTGACTTAAAAACTAGAAGCCAAAGATGGATTCAGAGGCAGACAAACTGAAATGGCTGATAAACGAACTTTAACAGACGAATATGCCAAACCAGAACTGAACAACTCACAGAAATAAGGACTATAGGAAGCCACACAGAAAAAGCATCCAGGTTATGTTTAAGACAAAAAATACAAAATCTCTTCCATTTAGTCACATATGATTTTCTAGTAGTGTGTTTTCTGCCCTTCTGAAAAATGCAAAGCATGTCCTCAGAAAATTAGAGCTTGAAAGGAATCATATCAAACCCTTATCACCCAAAGTGTTAAGTGAAGGGTGGACAAGTGAGGTTGAATGAGACATCCCTTGTCTTGTGAAAGAAGATCCATTCTGTGAGGTAACTTGTAATGATTAGCCCTGTTCAGATGAAACAGAAGGGGGAGAGTCAGTGCTGCCTGGGCCAAAAGGGAGTCATCAGCAAGATTATGAGCATGTCCCTCATGATCTTGTGCAGGACCTTTGGCATTAGAGGAAGAGGGGGATAAGCATACAGAAACATCTCCTTCCAAGAAAAAGACATGGCATCCGCTTTCCAATCCAGAGGACCTGGCACTCTGGAACAAAACTGGGGAAGTTGTCTATTCAGAGGGGAGACAAAAAGATCTACCTGAGGAGTACCTCACTGATGTATAATGTCCAGAAATACCTTTCTGTGAATCATCCATGCATGAAGATTCATCCTGCACCTGTTCAGAGTGTATCATAACAGATTGGGCTCTGAAGGAATGTAAATTACCTGAAGAACTAAGTAACAGTAGACATCAAAATCCCAAGCTTGAAGAGCCAGACTGCAAAGAAGATATCATTTTGTGCCCCCTTGCTTGTTGACGTACCACATGACTGTGGTACTGTCTGTAAAAAACATTTGGGGACCTAGAACCCAAAGGCAGTGAAGTCTGGAAAATCCTCATCTCCTTGAGGTTGATATGGTCTGTCAGTTGTTGAGGGGATCAAAGACCCTGGACTTTTAGGCTGTTGGAGGAGGCTCCACAACCATGAATGGAAGTATGTACACCTCCAGAGTAGGGAGTGGAACCTGAAAAGGCAGACATGGATGTAGGAAACTCTGATGAATCCAACTATGGAGCTCAAGCTTGAGACAAGTTACGAAAGGGACTAAATAGCTGTAGAAAGACCAAAAGGCAAAGCAGAGAACTGATAATGACAGGAATAAACACAGAAACTTAAAAAACCTGTAGAAGAGAGTAAGAATCCTTTAACTCCAGAGATTCCAGAAAGGTTTCAGGAAGCAACAGGGGGAAAAGTGTCTGAAGAGTCAGCATCCTGAAAGAAGGGATCTTGAGAAAGGTGTTGAGAGAAGATAGGTCTGGAATGGGCCTCCACAACCCTTCCTACCTGGAAACCAGAAACATTGAGGAATAAAAATCTGTTCCCTGCTAAAACAAGGGGACACGTTATATGGTTCTCTACTCCACCTGATGCCAAAGAACCAAAGGAAAATGAGGGGTAAGGAGGAGGCTGAGGATGGCTGGAGAATGAAGAAAGGGACTTTCAAGCTATAATACAACTGATTTGAATAATGGAGCACCCAGGTGTCTGTGGTTATCTGTTGCCAAACAGGAAAAGAAAGTCAGCCTGAGGGATAGAGGAATCTGGCCGAGGGTAGGGGAGGTTGATGTCAGAGGCAGATTTATCAGAAAAGGAAAGTTTTTGGCACCTAGAACTCTGAGTGGGCTTGTCTAGGAAAATTCACTTAGGAACTTTCTTGCTCCTAACAGGCTGTCTAGGTTGACATGGACAACAGAAGGTTTAGGTGGCTACTTCCTTTGGAATGTAGGGAAAGGGGAGACAAAGATTTGCTTCAGGTCCTGCATAGCCGTACCTTTTATCCTGAAGAGTTTTAAACAATTCTGTAGCAGCAGTACCAAAGAGATTCTGGTTGTCTAAAGAGGAATCTGAAAGCTTGACCTTAATGTCTTCAGGTAAGGCTTGAAGACACAACTGAGTACCTCCTCGTAACACAGATGTAGCTACTCTAAAAGATGCATCAACAGCATCATAACTGCAATGAATGGAATGGTGAGCCACCTGAGAGGTAGAACTCAAAAAAGAAAGGGCAGAAGTCTTACTGTCTCAATCAGGCATATCAGTCAACCTCCCTTCCCAAGTTGGGAGAGAAGAGACAGGATATATATAATTATGCAAGTCTGAAAATTAAAGGCCCTAAAGGCCAAAGTAACAGAAGTACACATTTTTCCCCATACCTTTTCATAGCATGGCTGTCCTTGTCACAAGGTAAAAGCTTGGAATAAGACAGCAGTTTGGATGGCTTATACATGGACACAGAAATAGCAGAATCAGATTAATGACTTTTGTATAAATACTTATGATCCTCAAAATATGTATTTCTTCAAAGGAGCTGGACGTTGAGAATTACAAGCTTAAGATGCTGCTGAAAATGTATCCAAAAGGGCAGCTAAAACAGGAGGGACTGCAGGAGGTCTTGGCATGTCCATTTGCATGTGTTCATAATATACAAAAAAAACAAAAACAAATGAAAAATAATCCACGACCTGGAAGAAAGGAACCGGAACTCTGCTAAAGTCCAAAAGGCTGTATTTTTATTGCTGAAGTATTACAAAAGTCACAGATAAAATCACACAAGCGCTTTCGCTCAGGCAATCCTGAGCTTTATCAAGTGAAAACAAATTGCAGTGTGCAGTAACCTCCATTAAATAGCCTGGCAATTATACAATTAATTAATTAGTGAAATCTAGTACTAAAGTGCTCTGGTGCTTTAAAGTTAGGTATTAAAAAATTAATCATTATATCAACTCAAAAAATGAAATGTTTGCAATAACATGTGCACTTTTATAAAAAAGATTAAACATAAAAAACATTTTAAAATGCCAGTTTCCTAGGTTTCAGAACATAGAAGTCTGAAGCCTGATTGGGGTTGAAAATTGTTAAAAAATATGTTTAAAAATGTGTTTAGATTATCAGTGAAATATTGAAAAAATTTTTTCTATTACTTTACACTGATAAAAACATGCAATAAAATATGCATGAGATGTTTTTAATGCCCATCCATATAACATTTCATGTAAAATTCGATTTATTAGTTGGATCCCTGTAACCGTAGATGTTCAATAAATTTGGTGTACTGTGTGGAGATGCTGTGATATGAAGGGGGTCAAATGTGAGAGCTACAACCTAGCCCTCCTAAGCTTGAGGACTGGTTTGATGCTGATCATCCCATTCAGACCTGGTGGCTTCCCTGCATTCAGTCTCAACTGCCATAATAGTTCACGGTAGCCCAAGGTGGATTCCCAGTCACCACCTCTTGCATCTGGCTCAACCTGTTCCAGGACTAGGAACTGGATTTTGGGTTCTGGGCAGGAGAGTGAGTGTTTGTAGAAGGCATTGGTTTCCTTCTTCCTGGTCATGTCATAAAGATGTTCGTGAATCGTTTTCTTAATTCCCTCTCAGTTTTGCCCACGTAGAAACTTTGGCAGTTGGTGCACGTCCCCAAGTATACAACCCCTCTAGAGGCACAGGTGTAAAATCCAGTGGGGTGTATCTTGTAGTTCCTAGACGGGAGATATGGTGCTGTTTCTTTGGATATGGCATGACATTGGGCACACGCACCACATTTAAAAGTGCCCAGCCTTGGTTGTTTTACCTTCATCTTTTTTCTTTGATTTCTTTCAAATAGTTCCTTTAAATTAGCCCCTCTTTTACGAACAAAACTAGGTTTAGGTGGTATGTAGTCCTTTAGTTCTTCAAAGAGGGTTAAAACCGGCCAGTGATGTAGGATTGTTTCTTCCAATTCATAGGAATTTGATGAGTATGTGTGTGCAAAACTGTTAGTATGAACAGCATTCACTGGTACAGAACCCCCCCTAATATTGGTTTGTAGAGGGAATGTCGTGTAGATTTTACCTCTGCTGCTAGAGTTAGAAATAGTTCCAGAGGATAACCTCTCTCCAAGAAAAGGTTTTTCAAAAATTCCACCTCAGAATCAAAATCTTTCTCCGTACTGCATATTCTACTTGCTCTGATGAGCTGCCCCTTTATGATCCCCCTCTTTTGGTATGGTGGGTGGGCACTTTCGAAGTGTAGCAAGGAGTTAGAAAATGTTGCCTTGCGGTATAGTTTGGAATGGAAAGTTTTCTGATTGTAGTCCTTGTAAAGAGTAATGTCCAGATAATGAAGTTCGTGCTGATCCACTGTGTGTGTGAATTTTAGGAAATTCGTTGTTGAATTGATGTATGTGAGGAATTCAGATAGGTTCCCTTCAGAACCAGACCATAAAATACAGATGTCATCCAAATAACGTCTGTAAAAAAGAATGTGATCTTTCCATGGGGTGTTAAAACGAATGTGTGCTCCCACATGTGCAATACTACATTTGCATAGAAGGATGCACAAGATGCCCCATGGCAACCCCCTTGCGTTGCCGGTACAATTCGCCATTGAAAAAGATGAAGTTGTTGGACAAGACCATCTTCATCATTTCGGTGAGCAAGTTGGACATTTTATTATTGAGGGTTGTCTTCTGGCCTAGAAATTGGGCAAACCATTCCAAACCTTTTTGATGAGGGATGCTGGAAAACAGATCTTTGATGTCCACTGTGACCATTAAGGTATCTGCGGAGTAGCAAGAGGTGGGAATGTCACGGAGGAAGTGCCAAGAATCCTTGCAGACATGGGACAATAAAGACGTGTATTCTTTAGTCATGTAATCAATGAATTTTCCCAGGGGCTCAGTCACTCCACCTGCTCCTGATACAATCGGCCTGAATTGTAGTGGATTTATTCCTTTGTGGGTTTTAGGTATCCCAAAGATGACTGGTATTCTGGGCTTTTCCACATGTAAGTAGTTGTAGACCTTTTCATTGATGGCCTGTTGTAATAGAAGGTCACTAAGATAGTACTTAATCTCAGCAAAGGCTATGTTGATTTCGTTTCGTGAAACCGTCTCATATTGTTCGTCATTCTGCAACATAGTGTGCATGTGGGCTTCGTAGTCCTCTGAGAACATAAGGACAATTCCCCCTCCCTTATCAGGTTTCATGACCCTGATTTTTTCTTCATGCAAGTATTCTATAAAATTCATTTCTTGTTCAGAAAAATTTGGATGAAGTAGAATTTCTTGGTTGTTGTATACTTTCCTGAAATCGTTTTCCACTAACTTTTCAAAAAAGAGGATTATTGGGTGTAGTGGGGGGTTAGAGAGACTTGTACGCGTTGGGCCTACTGTGTTAAGTGTTTGCCCTTTGAAAATAAGATTTAAGTTTAAAGCTCTGGTAAACATTTTTAAATCTATCAAAGCTTGTGTTAAATTCATGGGTTTAGTTGGGACAAAATGTAGCCCCTCGGGTGAAAACATCAAAAGCATTTTTAGGAAGGTTTATGTCCTTGTAATTGTATATGGCAAAGTTGCTTCTCCTTGAAATAGTGCAGTTACCCTCAATATTAGTAGGATTTTGATTGTGTAAACCCAAATTTGGGGCTTGGTCAGTTATAGGGTCATCCAAGGATGCTAGGGTAGTTGGTGTATGGTGGTTTGTTAGTGAACAAAATTCCAAGACCTCGGTGCCTGCCTTTGTCTCTGTCCCCAAACCCCGGTCTGGCCGGGGTTCTGTTGAAAATCCTGGTTGTTGGTACCCTTTCTGTTCTTTTCTGCTAGCCTTTCACTTCTTCTAAGGGGTTCCTTTTGTCTGTCATATGTGTCATTAGCCCTATCTGGGTTTGTGATGTTGTTTTTGGAAGAAGCTTTGTTGTAACCATTGGGAGTAGGATAGGCAAGGCCATCCCTATATTCGATGAGGTCACGTTCTAATTTTCTTAGTTTTCTGTTAAGAATCTTGTCACAAAAAACATCAACATTATCAAAAACCTTATCATAGTTTGGTTTAAAAGCACTAAAATCAGTATTAGATGTTAACTCATTGTTTAAAGTGTCTAATTCATTCATTAATGTTTGTGCTTTCAGTTCATATTCCCCTACCATTACATGCAACATTTCCAATCCAGCTTTATCAAAAATCTCACACAAGTTAAAATAATAATCAGTACCATACTGGGCATTATTTGGGAATTTAAAAAAGCGTAGCCCTTTCGGGACACGCTTTACTCTTAGACATTCATTCAAATAGTCTATCTCTAGCTGTGTACTCCTTAAGGAGTATAATTTGTCCTTGAACAAGTCCATGCTCTGATCAAAGTTAGAGAAATTGTTAGAATTGTTACTACCTTTAGAAAAGGTGAAGCGTTGACCAGCCCATTTTGTAAAGTTAACATCCTTGTTTCTATGTTTCAAAGCAGGATTGCTAGTTCCATTGGTCCCTAGTTGTACGTTAGTTTCAGGAGCCCTGGTAGCTTCATGGCGACGAGTAAAGTTGTTTCTTTTGGATCCGGCGCCAGACATGTCCGTGGAGGATAATGTGGAGCTTGTACCCTCTTCCGGGTCCGCAATTACCGGTAATCCAAAGTTATTTTGTAGTGCTTGCTGCTGGTTGCAAGCTAGCCCTGGTGAAGCAGCCGTGGTGGGTTTCAGCAAGTTAGTGAGCTCCTTGAGTGCAACCAATACTTGGTTGAACTCCGCTCTGCTCACCGGAAGATCGTTTGTAGTTGTCTTCAGAATTTCAGGAGTTTCTCCTGGGTTAAAGGTTTCTTCTCCGTTGGCCATGGCAGACAAGATCAAGTGAAGTAGTACACAAAAAAACCAAAAACAAATGAAAAATAATCCACGACCTGGAAGAAAGGAACCGGAACTCTGCTAAAGTCCAAAAGGCTGTATTTTTATTGCTGAAGTATTACAAAAGTCACAGATAAAATCACACAAGCGCTTTCGCTCAGGCAATCCTGAGCTTTATCAAGTGAAAACAAATTGCAGTGTGCAGTAACCTCCATTAAATAGCCTGGCAATTATACAATTAATTAATTAGTGAAATCTAGTACTAAAGTGCTCTGGTGCTTTAAAGTTAGGTATTAAAAAATTAATCATTATATCAACTCAAAAAATGAAATGTTTGCAATAACATGTGCACTTTTATAAAAAAGATTAAACATAAAAAACATTTTAAAATGCCAGTTTCCTAGGTTTCAGAACATAGAAGTCTGAAGCCTGATTGGGGTTGAAAATTGTTAAAAAATATGTTTAAAAATGTGTTTAGATTATCAGTGAAATATTGAAAAAAATTTTTCTATTACTTTACACTGATAAAAACATGCAATAAAATATGCATGAGATGTTTTTAATGCCCATCCATATAACATTTCATGTAAAATTCGATTTATTAGTCGGATCCCTGTAACCGTAGATGTTCAATAAATTTGGTGTACTGTGTGGAGATGCTGTGATATGAAGGGGGTCAAATGTGAGAGCTACAACCTAGCCCTCCTAAGCTTGAGGACCGGTTTGATGCTGATCGTCCCATTCAGACCTGGTGGCTTCCCTGCATTCAGTCTCAACTGCCATAATAGTTCACGGTAGCCCAAGGTGGATTCCCAGTCACCACCTCTTGCATCTGGCTCAACCTGTTCCAGGACTAGGAACTGGATTTTGGGTTCTGGGCAGGAGAGTGAGTGTTTGTAGAAGGCGTTGGTTTCCTTCTTCCTGGTCATGTCATAAAGATGTTCGTAGATACGTTTTCTTAATTCCCTCTCAGTTTTGCCCACGTAGAAACTTTGGCAGTTGGTGCACGTCCCCAAGTATACAACCCCTCTAGAGGCACAGGTGTAAAATCCAGTGGGGTGTATCTTGTAGTTCCTAGACGGGAGATATGGTGCTGTTTCTTTGGATATGGCATGACATTGGGCACACGCACCACATTTAAAAGTGCCCAGCCTTGGTTGTTTTACCTTCATCTTTTTTCTTTGATTTCTTTCAAATAGTTCCTTTAAATTAGCCCCTCTTTTACGAACAAAACTGGGTTTAGGTGGTATGTAGTCCTTTAGTTCTTCAAAGAGGGTTAAAGCCGGCCAGTGATGTAGGATTGTTTCTTCCAATTCATAGGAATTTGATGAGTATGTGTGTGCAAAACTGTTAGTATGAACAGCATCCTTGTTTTGTGTATTGTTGGTCACTGGTACAGAACCCCCCCTAATATTGGTTTGTAGAGGGAATGTCGTGTAGATTTTACCTCTGCTGCTAGAGTTAGAAATAGTTCCAGAGGATAACCTCTCTCCAAGAAAAGGTTTTTCAAAAATTCCACCTCAGAATCAAAATCTTTCTCCGTACTGCATATTCTACTTGCTCTGATGAGCTGCCCCTTTATGATCCCCCTCTTTTGGTATGGTGGGTGGGCACTTTTGAAGTGTAGCAAGGAGTTAGAAAATGTTGCCTTGCGGTATAGTTTGGAATGGAAAGTTTTCTGATTGTAGTCCTTGTAAAGAGTAATGTCCAGATAATGAAGTTCGTGCTGATCCACTGTGTGTGTGAATTTTAGGAAATTCGTTGTTGAATTGATGTATGTGAGGAATTCAGATAGGTTCCCTTCAGAACCAGACCATAAAATACAGATGTCATCCAAATAACGTCTGTAAAAAAGAATGTGATCTTTCCATGGGGGTGTTAAAACGAATGTGTGCTCCCACATGTGCAATACTACATTTGCATAGAAGGATGCACAAGATGCCCCCATGGCAACCCCCTTGCGTTGCCGGTACAATTCGCCATTGAAAAAGATGAAGTTGTTGGACAAGACCATCTTCATCATTTCGGTGAGCAAGTTGGACATTTTATTACTGAGGGTTGTCTTCTGGCCTAGAAATTGGGCAAACCATTCCAAACCTTTTTGATGAGGGATGCTGGAAAACAGATCTTTGATGTCCACTGTGACCATTAAGGTATCTGCGGAGTAGCAAGAGGTGGGAATGTCACGGAGGAAGTGCCAAGAATCCTTGCAGACATGGGACAATAAAGACGTGTATTCTTTAGTCATGTAATCAATGAATTTTCCCAGGGGCTCAGTCACTCCACCTGCTCCTGATACAATCGGCCTGAATTGTAGTGGATTTATTCCTTTGTGGGTTTTAGGTATCCCAAAGATGACTGGTATTCTGGGCTTTTCCACATGTAAGTAGTTGTAGACCTTTTCATTGATGGCCTGTTGTAATAGAAGGTCACTAAGATAGTACTTAATCTCAGCAAAGGCTATGTTGATTTCGTTTCGTGAAACCGTCTCATATTGTTCGTCATTCTGCAACATAGTGTGCATGTGGGCTTCGTAGTCCTCTGAGAACATAAGGACAATTCCCCCTCCCTTATCAGGTTTCATGACCCTGATTTTTTCTTCATGCAAGTATTCTATAAAATTCATTTCTTGTTCAGAAAAATTTGGATGAAGTAGAAAAACCAATCAAAAACCTTATCATAGTTTGGTTTAAAAGCACTAAAATCAGTATTAGATGTTAACTCATTGTTTAAAGTGTCTAATTCATTCATTAATGTTTGTGCTTTCAGTTCATATTCCCCTACCATTACATGCAACATTTTGTCCCAACTAAACCCATGAATTTAACACAAGCTTTGATAGATTTAAAAATGTTTACCAGAGCTTTAAACTTAAATCTTATTTTCAAAGGGCAAACACTTAACACAGTAGGCCCAACGCGTACAAGTCTCTTTAACCCCCCACTACACCCAATAATCCTCTTTTTTGAAAAGTTAGTGGAAAACGATTTCAGGAAAGTATACAACAACCAAGAAATTCTACTTCATCCAAATTTTTCTGAACAAGAAATGAATTTTATAGAATACTTGCATGAAGAAAAAATCAGGGTCATGAAACCTGATAAGGGAGGGGGAATTGTCCTTATGTTCTCAGAGGACTACGAAGCCCACATGCACACTATGTTGCAGAATGACGAACAATATGAGACGGTTTCACGAAACGAAATCAACATAGCCTTTGCTGAGATTAAGTACTATCTTAGTGACCTTCTATTACAACAGGCCATCAATGAAAAGGTCTACAACTACTTACATGTGGAAAAGCCCAGAATACCAGTCATCTTTGGGATACCTAAAACCCACAAAGGAATAAATCCACCACAATTCAGGCCGATTGTATCAGGAGCAGGTGGAGTGACTGAGCCCCTGGGAAAATTCATTGATTACATGACTAAAGAATACACGTCTTTATTGTCCCATGTCTGCAAGGATTCTTGGCACTTCCTCCGTGACATTCCCACCTCTTGCTACTCCGCAGATACCTTAATGGTCACAGTGGACATCAAAGATCTGTTTTCCAGCATCCCTCATCAAAAAGGTTTGGAATGGTTTGCCCAATTTCTAGGCCAGAAGACAACCCTCAGTAATAAAATGTCCAACTTGCTCACCGAAATGATGAAGATGGTCTTGTCCAACAACTTCATCTTTTTCAATGGCGAATTGTACCGGCAACGCAAGGGGGTTGCCATGGGGGCATCTTGTGCATCCTTCTATGCAAATGTAGTATTGCACATGTGGGAGCACACATTCGTTTTAACACCCCCATGGAAAGATCACATTCTTTTTTACAGACGTTATTTGGATGACATCTGTATTTTATGGTCTGGTTCTGAAGGGAACCTATCTGAATTCCTCACATACATCAATTCAACAACGAATTTCCTAAAATTCACACACACAGTGGATCAGCACGAACTTCATTATCTGGACATTACTCTTTACAAGGACTACAATCAGAAAACTTTCCATTCCAAACTATACCGCAAGGCAACATTTTCTAACTCCTTGCTACACTTCGAAAGTGCCCACCCACCATACCAAAAGAGGGGGATCATAAAGGGGCAGCTCATCAGAGCAAGTAGAATATGCAGTACGGAGAAAGATTTTGATTCTGAGGTGGAATTTTTGAAAAACCTTTTCTTGGAGAGAGGTTATCCTCTGGAACTATTTCTAACTCTAGCAGCAGAGGTAAAATCTACACGACATTCCCTCTACAAACCAATATTAGGGGGGGTTCTGTACCAGTGACCAACAATACACAAAACAAGGATGCTGTTCATACTAACAGTTTTGCACACACATACTCATCAAATTCCTATGAATTGGAAGAAACAATCCTACATCACTGGCCGGTTTTAACCCTCTTTGAAGAACTAAAGGACTACATACCACCTAAACCCAGTTTTGTTCGTAAAAGAGGGGCTAATTTAAAGGAACTATTTGAAAGAAATCAAAGAAAAAAGATGAAGGTAAAACAACCAAGGCTGGGCACTTTTAAATGTGGTGCGTGTGCCCAATGTCATGCCATATCCAAAGAAACAGCACCATATCTCCCGTCTAGGAACTACAAGATACACCCCACTGGATTTTACACCTGTGCCTCTAGAGGGGTTGTATACTTGGGGCGTGCACCAACTGCCAAAGTTTCTACGTGGGCAAAACTGAGAGGGAATTAAGAAAACGTATCTACGAACATCTTTATGACATGACCAGGAAGAAGGAAACCAACGCCTTCTACAAACACTCACTCTCCTGCCCAGAACCCAAAATCCAGTTCCTAGTCCTGGAACAGGTTGAGCCAGATGCAAGAGGTGGTGACTGGGAATCCACCTTGGGCTACCGTGAACTATTATGGCAGTTGAGACTGAATGCAGGGAAGCCACCAGGTCTGAATGGGACGATCAGCATCAAACCGGTCCTCAAGCTTAGGAGGGCTAGGTTGTAGCTCTCACATTTGACCCCCTTCATATCACAGCATCTCCACACAGTACACCAAATTTATTGAACATCTACGGTTACAGGGATCCAACTAATAAATCGAATTTTACATGAAATGTTATATGGATGGGCATTAAAAACATCTCATGCATATTTTATTGCATGTTTTTATCAGTGTAAAGTAATAGAAAAAATTTTTTCAATATTTCACTGATAATCTAAACACATTTTTAAACATATTTTTTAACAATTTTCAACCCCAATCAGGCTTCAGACTTCTATGTTCTGAAACCTAGGAAACTGGCATTTTAAAATGTTTTTTATGTTTAATCTTTTTTATAAAAGTGCACATGTTATTGCAAACATTTCATTTTTTGAGTTGATATAATGATTAATTTTTTAATACCTAACTTTAAAGCACCAGAGCACTTTAGTACTAGATTTCACTAATTAATTAATTGTATAATTGCCAGGCTATTTAATGGAGGTTACTGCACACTGCAATTTGTTTTCACTTGATAAAGCTCAGGATTGCCTGAGCGAAAGCGCTTGTGTGATTTTATCTGTGACTTTTGTAATACTTCAGCAATAAAAATACAGCCTTTTGGACTTTAGCAGGGTTCCGGTTCCTTTCTTCCAGGTCGTGGATTATTTTTCATGTGTTCATAATATATCTTTTGAACATCAGAAACCTGGAAACAGTCCCACTTAAAGTGTGCCATCATACAGACTACTGTATCCCCAGAAGATGATTCTTCAAAATGAGACACGGGACAGTGAATTTTCATCATACACCAAGCCAAGAGGAGAGTGGATCTGGGTGGAATATGTTACTGACTTCAGCAGAAGAATCAGAATCCCTCAAACTTTTAAAGGGAGTGGAAAACCAGGGATCGATTTCAGATCCATGAGGGCATTGAACAACCCAGGTATAGTCTTGCCACTCTTTGGGAGGATTCTTTGCCACAGAAGTCACTTGTTTTTTTTTTTTTTTTTTTTTTAAAGGAACATCTGCTTTAACAAATCTAGGAGGTTCAGACCTCTGCATAGGTTTGATAAAGGTACCAGACACCTCTTCCCTAACTAATGTTTGGGGCATCTCCCTAGGCCCTTCAGATATAATCAGCCATGGCTCCCCCTAAACATCCACACCACAACTATGCACAGCTGTGGTGCATGTATGAGTAGAGCTCTCTATCGCCCTCCAACTAGGGTATGGCAGAGGGACCTGACATCACCATACAGTCCTAAGGTCTTTCATCCAACCCAATGGAGATGCCCAGTGGAGGCTGGACAGTAGCAAGATTAGTAAATGCCTTTTTGGCTTTTTTCTTAAGTGGCAGCTTAACTGCAGGGGAGGTGGATTTGGCCATGGTGCCCTGAGCCAAAAGCTTCAGACAGTGTTTTTCTAAATAAATAGAGAGAAATGAAATGACAAATGACTGTGGAGTGTCTTAGGGACAAAAGCCTATCAACTCACACATTGTGTATGCTCATGTGTAACACCCAAACAAAAAAGGCACTTGTCATATCCATCTTTACGGGGAATCTGTCTCACACTCACATTTCGCCTTCCTGGATAATGTGAAACAAACACAAGGAGGAAAAAGAAGGAAGGAACCCCAGTGAGGCACTTCTCTTTATAAGGCTTGGTAGAGGATCCAACTCAGTGAATGGCATATAGACCAAAATTAACGGTAGCATTGAAAGTTCTGAGAATTAGACATCCATACATCACATATGTACATTATGCCTTGCACATAGGATATACATCTAATGAAAAGATGCCATGATAGGTGAGAAGGCTTTTGTATGCTGGCCAGACTCTCAGCTATCCTCAGCAGGATATCTCAAGAGAAAAAATATTGCAACAATAATAGGGAAGGACATCTAGTATTAGCAAAGAAATGAAGGGGACAGTAAGAGGTAACAGCTTATGAAGGGATAGCATTTTGAACTTTGGGGCTTTAAATTGAGAAAATAAAGATCTACAGCTGGTCTCCATGGAGCTTCTTTGGTACCAGAAACACTCCCGAATAAAAAAAAAAATTCCATCAAAGAATGAGGAACAGGCTCTATTTCCTTCTGAGCCAACAGATGCTAAATGACAGGAGGGGGAAAAGAAATTTGGTTTGGTGGATAAGGAAGAATGCCCAGAAAAGGAAGCAGGATACCCACCACCATCTGTATACCTGAAGGATAACTCAGAACATGAGATTATCTGTTGCCAAAGAGAGAAACAGAGACAGATTTTGGGGAAGACAAAGAATTGTCAGGGGGTGGAGTGTTACCCTCTCTGAAGGCAGTCATTCAGACTTGTTGGACTGCCCTTGTTTCTGGGAGGCCACCTTTCTTCTTCTTTTTTTTTTTTTAGCTTTGTTGCCATTATTTTTTGAACAGCTGCTTGGCAGAAATTAGCTTGGAGCTTTGTTGCCATCGTGTTTTGAACAGCTGTCTGGCAGAAATTAGCTGAGACTGCTTAATTTGCTTTTTGTAAAAGGATCCTGAATTAGGAATAAAGCCTTTAAGAAGTTTAGAGGAAGGAAGGAAGGATGAAAATCTAATTCATTTCTTGAATCCATTTCTGTCATCACATTTTTTCAGAACCTCAGCAGCAGATGGTCCAACAGTACCCCCCCCCCCCCCATCAAGGGGATAATTCAAAATTCAACTTTAATATGTTCAGGCAAATTTTGAGAATATAACTATGTAAACCTTCTCATCACAGACTCAGTAGATGCTGCTCTGGAAGAGGAATCAGTTGAGTCATATGTGCATTTCAAATATTGTTCGATTACTTGAGAAACAGAGGCAATAAGAGCATTTTAGAAAAGATTTGACCTCAGAAAGTAATGTGGCAGTCATAGTCCTCATATTTTCAAAAGAAGCTGGCAAAAACTTTAACATGTGAGCTTGATAATTAAGAATCCTAAAAGTATGAAAGGCAGAGGAATAAACTATTTTCCCAGCTCTATCAAAACCTTTCCGATCCTTGTCAGAGGGGGAGCAATTAGCATTTATCAAATATTTACCTGCAGAAGAATTAAACAAGGAAATCACTCCAGGGTCAGATCTGGGATCTGCCTTCGTCAGAGGTTGCAGGATGGCCATCAGGCAACTTACAGGCTGTAAGAAAAAACACCCTCCAAGATTGGTGGGACAGGAGGAACAGCAGTAGTCTAAGAAAAGTCTAGTTGTAATAATTTTGTTCCTATGGGAAAAAATATTTGGCTCATCCTAGAGTTTTTCAAAAAAAATGTTTTCCTAAGGGAAAAATCAGAAGAAATATTCTCCTCAAAGTAGAATCTGTTGCCTGAGGAGAAATAAAATCTATTCCCAAAAAAATATATTCCTTGTTCATTTGTTCAACAGACTGAGACTCTTCAGCGACTGAGGAATTCCTTTTTCTCTTACCAGTAGATCAAAGATGAGATGGATTAAAACCCTGAACTAAGCTCAATAAATCCTCTAGAGACAGGAGAAGATAAATGTTTAACTTTCTGCTTCTTCTTAACAGGAATTTCCACAGAAGCAGATTGATTCATGTCAGGGACATCAACCTGGGGAAGATGCAATTCAGTACAGACAGTTGGAGAATCATTCCCTGCTCCTTCCTCTGAGACCAGCAGCAGTTCTCATATATCTATCAAGGACACTCCAACAGCAGCAGAGGACATGTCTAACCCCTGGTCCATGGTGGCTGAAGGGACTATTCTAGAACAACCAAAGGAAGATGAGTGGTCTGAGGAGCCAGAAATAAACACTGTAGGGTTACTGATCAGTGGATGAGGCAAAGTAGCAGCCCTCCGAAACAGCAAAGGTGGTTTGGAAACTTTTTTGTAACCAGAAGGAAGAACTATGGAACTGAAAAGCTGTTCCATGTTAAAGCCGAGAAATAAGCCAGAAACCCAAAAAGCAATAATAGCAGCAGTCACTAAATGGCAATAAAAAAGTAAGGTTTTCATGGAAAATCATTAATAAACAGACAACACTTGCTCCAGCACCTAAAAACAATTGATAAATTACCAAAAAATGTAAAGTAAACTTCAAAAAACAAAAGATTACACTAAAACTAAAGAAAGCACACATTTTAAAATGACAAATGCCACATGACACACCCAAAACAGATAATTCCTAACAGAAAAAAAAATGTAAAAAAAGTACTGTTTCAGTAATAAAGTTAACTGTGGAACCCTCCCTCCCAAAAGGGAACTAATTTGCCCAGCAATGGAGAAAAGCTAGCCCATCACTGATCCAGAAAAATCCCACAAGAGTAGTGCTCTTCAGTGGCAGGAAAGTTCTGCACCCAAATAGCTGATCTTCTCCAGCTCTGCTCAAGCAGTCAACAGTCTGGGCAGGGCACATGGAACTTTGGAAGCTATCAGACTGCTATATCATAGGCAGGATGCAACTCATACAGCTAAAACTACTGCAGCAGATGGCTGCACACTAACAGCTTAATTTCAGCTCTCCCAGTGTGAAAAACAAACTCAGAAGAGAGAGGCAGTGAACTTGTCTTTATGGGTAAATTTCAGTAACTGGCTAGCAAGTGCACTGCTTGGATGCTAGCAAAAAAGAAACTCAGAGAACCTGAAAGAAAATCAATCACAAAAGGCAAGGAGAAAACACTACTTAGAAAGAATTGTGCAGCTGTTCAGCAAAAAGCAGTGCACGCTCCACCTTTGATGCAAAACATGATTTCCAGTAACCTAAGGAAAAATAAGGCAAAAGTACTCAGAGCTGATTAAAATAAATTAATCACTGAAGGAATATATCAACTCAAATAAAAGTCTGGAAACAAATGGAAGACGCTTTAAGCAGATATTCAGATGAGGTGATTAAAGTGCAAAAATCGAGGGCAAAATATAGAAAAGCTGGTTGAATATGAGACTGCTCAAGAAGACGTGCTTAAAAAAATAACAAAATTAGAGGATGGAGCTCATAGGGAACACCTGAGATTTTCTGCTGTACCAGAGAAGTTGCAAGGAACAGAATGCATTAACTTTATGAAAGCACAAATAAGCAACTGAACTGATATTCCAGAGCAGAAATTGTTAATTAAAAGGCACATTGTGTGTATGCAATAAATCTGGCCATAAAAAAAGCAACATTGACTTTTAATAGTAAAGGTGCAATCCTACCAGCAGAAAGAGTTGATTTTGATAAAACTGTGGCAGTAGGACAAAGTACTAAAAGTGGGAGACAGTAGAATATTTGTGGAAAATGACTACTCACTGTACACCAGGCAGAAGAGGAGTAAATATATTCCATAAATCAGGGAACGTTGAGAAGCAGGTGTAAGATTCAAACTGCTGTATTCAGCTATATTCAGAATATTCTTTCCTGAAGAATCAAAATCATTTTTGATGGAGAGCATGCTAAGCTGGAAATACAAAAGTTGGCCAACAAAAAGTTAACTATGAAACCAAAAGGGATACTGCTTATTGTTCTTCTGGTAATAAAGCCCATAGAGATACTTCTTCTTCTTTTAGCTTTTCCTGGTTAGGGGTCACCACAGCGGAACTCCGGTCCGCTGACTAGTAGTAGATTTTTATGGTGGCGAGTTGCCAGCCCGATGCGCAACCTTCAACGAAGGCACGCCCATTTTACGCATGTCATTCGAATGCCACTCAACTGCAGGAAGGACATGCAGACTCCACACAGAAGGCGCTCCAGCCGAAAAGTGAATGGGAGAGCCTCTTGCTGTGAGGAGACAATGCTACCGCTGCACCAACGCTGCTTCAAAACCCATAGAGAGACTGTGCAAGTGAAACCTTTTTCAATGTTTCAAATGAAAATGCTTGACAGACAGAAAAAAAAAAACAAGAGTTGACTAGAACTGGGAGCATGTTGGAAACAATGCAGATATTGGATTTGGGAGATGAAGATCAACAAGAAGAAAACCAGCAAGTTAGAAATTGACAAATAAATGTGAGATTAAGAAGCATTAATACTTGTGAAATATGACTGAACAAGAAAACCTGGAAATATTGAACTTTTTTGTCTGTGTTAACCTTGTAGGGGACTCCAAAATATATGCCCTGCTTCATGTCATCAATGTCTGGAAGAACATTTAGGAAAGGAAGGAATAATTTAACTGTAAGACAGACAAATTTTCGTCCAAAAAAAAAAGGCATAGAATAAAGAACACAAAACCAAAAGACCAATTCTACAAGTACCACTTCTTCAGATAAGGTGCAAACACAGTCAAATTCTATTTAGCACTTTCATTCTTTTTTAATAATTCACACAAGAACTTCATCAGAATCCAACTCAAACATACTGTTTAAAAATGGAGCCCAAACAGTCATGTGGTATGCAAACAACCAAGCAATGCATGGCCTTGGGCAAAAATAGGTTAAAAAGTGCCGGAACCAAAATACTTTGTATCAGATTTAAGGCAGACTAGATACTATTTAAAACTTTTGTGCTGATAAGAAACATTTAATATTAATATGATCATTGAGTCCAGGGTATTTGCTGCTCTTAATCTGTTCTACTAGTAAGATTCTCAGCACTCAAGCCATACCTTGCAATTCCCTGAAAAGTCCTCCAAACTGAGCTTCCAGTACACTAAAGGTGAAATTCTTAAAACAAGAATAAATCAATGAACGCTTTGATCTTTATTTTTGATAGCTAGATTATGCTCATAAATTCTGTGGGCAAATTTTCTGAAAGTTTTTCCTACACAGAAGCATCAGCATGTTTTACACTGGGCAATATAAACCACTCCAAATGAATTACAGTCAAATCTTCCAAGGCACTAAAAGGACAGATCAAATGCTTGGATTTAAGTGCAGGAGGTGTTACTTATGAACCTGCACTGTTTGCATCTCCCATATTTGAAGGTGCCTGTGGTCAAATGTCCAGTGTTTTTGGGATGTGAACCTCTTTCCAAAAAGGACTATATCTTCTGAGATCTTTTGTGTGTACACAGAGGACATTCTGCAAAAGGTTTGCCAAGTCACTATTACCTAGAATGATTTTTCCAATTGTCTTCCAGGATTTCTTTTATTACTTTCATGTCAACTGTAATTGGTAAAGGAAATGCTCTTCCAAAGGGAGAGTCGGAGTTTTGTCTTGGAACTTTGCGTAAAATGGGTTTGGGTTTGTCTAACCTAAGCAGTGAAACTTCATGTTGGCTTTTCAATAGAAAATCGGGGTTGTACCCTTGTGCTAAGAAGAACAATCTCAGAGTTACAGACTCCTTTAGAAAAGGTGGCATCACTGCTGGTGAGTCTCTTCAGTCTGTTAAATTGTCCCTTAATTCCTTTCTTCATATGTAAAGCATGCATACACTTTTCATGCAAATACTGCTTAACAAAAGTTTCTTTTTTATGGATTTTGCTCATCATGGTGTAGTTAATCATGTCCAACTTCAAGTTGATATCCAGATAGTTGTTCTTACTCCCATACCCACTCATGGTGAATTTCAAAAAAGCTGTGTTAACATTTATCCCAGTCCTTAAATCTCGATTAAGTGAATTTACCTTAGCTATATAAAATGTTTTGGCAGAAACATCACTTAAGAATATATTTGGTCAACACAACATTCAGGAGGGTCCTACTATCTTCAAAAAACCTAGTACCTTTGTACCACCTTTTCATCCAGTGATTGAGATGTTTACACGTGTGTGAGACTGATGTAGCCAACATGAGACATGTGAAGGCTTCTATAATATGAACAGAAAAAAGAGCACCGGATGAATTGATGCACAGATGCCATTGTTATTAAACCAGCTGATAAGGGAGGGGCCATTGTTCTTCTAGATGCAGATGACTATCATATGAGAATGTCTGAAATGCTCAGCGACATGCTTACCTATCTGAAAATAACAAATGAGAAGTTAAGAAAATCATCCAGAAAGTAAAAGACACTTACCATGATTTGCTTATGACGAGGATTATTAGTCAGGACCTCTATGAATATCTGTATGGTCAAATATCCTGTGACACCTACAATCAATGGCCTGCCCAAGATACACAAGGATAAACAAAACCCACCACTACACCAATTTGTCTCTGGGGGAGGATAGCTCACAGAACCAGCTTCTATTTATGTGGAGCATCAACTAAAGAAAGTTTTATCCAGAGCTGTTATTGTACTAAGGGACACCTCACAGTTTTTAGATGGTCTGCATTGTTTTGTACAAACATTAACCACCACCATGGATGTTAAAATCTATTTACAGTACTTCCTAATGACCATGGCATTGAAGCTACTAAAGAATTTTTAAGACAGAGTGATGTTCTTGGTGGCAACACTGCTCTCCGGGTGTGTCTACTTTCAGATATTATGCTTGGTAATAACATCTTCTTGTATGACTGTGAGCACTATTGGCATAAATGAGGAGTGTCAATGGGCACTTCATGTGCCAACAGCTACTTCAATATAGTAATGGCCCAATGGCAATCTGACTATATTTTCAATGCCAAGAATATATGGAGGGATAATATTGTTTATTATGGATGATTTGTTGATGACATTTTACTCCTGTGGTGTGGCAGTGACAATGAACTTTCTTGCTTTGCTGAGTACATAGCAAGTACCACCACTTTTTTGCAATTTGATGTCCACAGATCCACTCGAGTAATTGAGTTTTTGGATATAACATTATTATTGGATGATCAAGGAAGATTTAATACATGGATACATAAGAGTGTTGGAAAAACTACTTTCTGCATAGGACATGTATGCATTCTGCCCATGTATACCTGCACATTATCAAGGGACAGTTACTTCGCACCTCTAGATTATGCACTGATGAACAGGTATACATGAAGGAAATTGAAGAGTTAGTGAAATGTCTTCATGGTCGTGGTTATAGACAACAAGAGGTCCAACAGGGACACACATCCACTAGGAATATGAGAACAAGAGGACATCCTTACTTTTCAGAGAATACTATATCAGAACTAACCTGTCCCATACCACAGCAAGATAACAGTAATAAAAGTGGCTTAAAATGTCTGCTTACATATAGCAGTGATATCTCACAAGTTTGTGAGATTAAGAAGAATTAGCGCATACTAACAATGGATGACAAAATAAAGGACAGTGTGTGAAGTTCCAAGGTTTTGCTTTAAAAAATAAGATGAATTTGAAGAGACTTCTCTGTTATAAGGTCGGGGTTCCATCAAAGAAAACAACCTTGAAAACTGGGACTTTTCCCTGCAGGAAATGCAGGGCACATGCTTCAATTAACAGTAGTAACTCTTTTAGACATCTTGTTTCTAAAAGGTTATATCAGCTGAAAATCTATGCAGATTGTAACACCAAAAATATCATTATGTAGCTACTTGCACCATCTGTAATGGATTTTATGTTGGTGAGGCTAATAGGCAGTTCAAAGATAGAATTCTGCGTCACCTCAGTAACATTACACTAAGAAAGGACACCAGTGCTTTGTCTAAACATATCCAAGAGAATGCACAACACAAGTTTATATTTATGGCATTAGAATTAGTACATGATAATCTATGGGGTGGTGATTTCTATAATAAAATAGAGATTTTGGAGAGCTGATGGATTGCTGATTTGCAGCCCGATCAGCTCCCTGGATTAAATGGGATGATTCCCTTGAAGCCACTGTTGAAATGGAGGAAACTTTCTAGATAAATTTTCATTTTAATTGGCTTTTTCCTTCAAAGTGGAGGAGTACTGGAGGAGTACTGGCAGTAATGCAGTATTTGATGAAAGGGAGGTGACTTCTTAGATGAATTTTAATCTGTTGCTCTTTGCTTTAAAGGATGGAGTACTGGCAGTAATGCAAGATCTAATGAAGGCTCTATGAGTTGAAAGCGCTTATCCCGGTTTCTATGCCTGTGCTGTTTTTATGCCATTTTATTGTTTTATTTGTTAATAAAAATGTTTCTCCAAGATGGCCTAGCTATGCTTGTTTCTAAATTTATTGTAATCCCCAGGGAATGTGATTATTTGGATGAGATAGTCCTGGCTTGGAGAAGTTGATGCCTTGTGGGAGCGGTGAGGAGCTAATCATCTAAGTATGGAAGCACGCGGAATCCTTTGAGTCTCATGTGAGCTGCTACGACTGCCATACATTTGGTGAAATGGGGGGCTGTGGTGAGCTCAAAGGGCAGTGTTCTGAAGTGGAAGCGACTGGCTCCCAGATGAAAGTGCATGTATCTCCTGGATCACCTGTCTATTTTGAAGTGATAGTAGGCATCTTTGAGATCTATTGAACACATCCAATCATCCCTTGCACAACAGTGGCAGAATGGACTGGACCATAATTATTTGAAACATCGACGTCTTTACATTCAGATTCAATGTGCTTAGATCCAATATGAGTCTTAGGTCCCCTGTCTTTTTCAGTACCAAAAAGAAGCAGGAGTATGTTCTAAATCCTCTGTTTGGTCAAGACCTCTTGGATGACTTTCTTTTACAGCAGTTTTTGAAATTCTTGTGCTGCTTGCTCCCTCAGACTGGGTGACACATTGCAAAGTTTCTTGCTGGTGTCTGGTGGAGGTAGAGAAAAAGGAATGAAGTATCCTCCATATATTAAGCTTAGCACCCAGGGATTTTGTGTCTAGCAAGTCCAGGCTTCTGAGTGCAAAGAAAGTGAACCCCCCCCAACTGCCTCCAGAGATGGGCAGCATTTTAGGAACGCTGATAGGGCTTGTCAGAAAACGTGTTTCTAAAGCATTGATTTTACAGACCCTCCTCTGCTTCTGGGGCAACATCTACCATTATATTCTCCTCCTCTGCCTCTGGAAGAGGGATGTCCTCTCTGGCCCTGGAAAAGCCCTTGTGATCTACAGAACCACGTTTTCTTACACACAGATTCCTCGAAAAGGAGCTTTGTGGCATAGACATTTTGATTCCTACTGTCCTTTTTGCTGCAGGTAAGAGTATCTCTAATGGAGGACTCAAACAGTAAAGAGGCATCAAAAACAGCATTAACAAATAATGCCTTAAAACGGTTCTGCAAAGTCACAGTCTCATCCAGGCATGTCTCCTTAGGGATACACCTGAACCAGTAGCTTGAGAAAAACCTTCCCCCATATAGCAGATTGGCCTCATCAAGGAATTGGAAAAAAGACAACAGAATGTCTAGCTTGGGAGAAAGTTTCTTAAAGTCCTCTGCAGGCATGGACTCGGAGAGAGAATACAAAAGCTCCTTGATCAGATCTCTCTGAAGCCGGGTAAATTGAGCCAGATAGTTCAACGACCTCAGCTCAAAGGTGGCTGAGGTGTAAACGCACTTTCCTAATCTGTCCAGCAGTCTAGAATCCTTGTTAGGTGGCTGGACATTAGCAGACTCCTTCACCAGTTCTTCCTTAGTGGCCACTGCCACCATTATGGCATCAACTATAGGACTCTTGATCCAATGTTTCCTGTTGGCCAGTGGGACCAGAAACCCACTGGGGTGCTTAGGGATTGGCTCAATGGTATCTGGTTCCTTCCAAGTCCAGTGGGATACCAGGACAACAAGGTCATCCTCCACAGGGGGGTCACCCAGGACGCCAATGGGCTAACCCCAAAAGCCTCCAAGAACACTGACTCCTCAGAAGGGGGGGTTGGACAGACCACCTTGGGGATTGAGGGGATCCCTCTCCCTCATCAAAGTCAGTGTCTTTGGTTAATAACTCCAACGTGGAGTCGATATGCCTCCTTTTGCAGGGGATTTCCTCCATGTGGTACTTGGGAGAAGTATCGGAAGAAGGGGATCCTTCCTGGGTTAAAAGATCTTGGAGACTGCTCGAGACAGGAAGACTCGGGGCAGAATGAGTGGGATCAAGACCATGACCCAATAAGGTTGTAGGGTAGGCTTGCAGGACATGAGAGGATTTTCTCCACTAAGGGAGAATACCCTTTCCACTACTTGGAAGACAGGCCTGGAGAAGTCCCACCCATTTCCCTTGGTACTGAAGCAACGAATGGAAGACTGTCAGAACTCCCTCCAGAGGGAATCAGACCTAAGCAATGAAGTGCCTACAGGAAGAAATGGCTCTGACAAAAAGACTGAGCCAACTTCATTCCCCTGGACCCAGGTCAGACCTCTCAGCTCCAGGATCCGCTCTGCTATGAGGAAGCAGGAACAGGGTTGATCAGGGGCATCACTGGAGTTGAGGAAGGTGGTTTCATTGGCACCAACGCTGACATTCTTGGGAGTCCAGAGTCCTGAGTCCTGCAACTCTGAAACAGAGGGATGGATCAGAGGAGGAGTTCTGATGGTAAGGACCAGGAAGCTCACGGATCTGCCAGAGGATAGAGCTGACAAGTACACCCATATGAATCTGGGTCTTGAGTAACTTCATCATTCTGTCCATGTCTGCCTCAGATCAGCTTTTGCAGGACCTAGATGAAGCCGATGATGGAGTCTAGAATCTTTAGGCCTAGGTGACATGGACTGTCCTGGCTGACTTGGGGACCTGCTTCCAGCTCTAGGATCAGATACCCGAGCTGAAGAGACGGGAGAGGATATACTGATGACCTCATTTGGATCCAAGGATGCTTGTGAATCCAGTAAGGCAGAAGATTTCTTTGGATACAAGGAAGTTGGATCCAAAGATTTCTTAGACTGTCTTGGGCTCCAAGGGTTGTCTCTGGGAGGCAGCAAGAGACCGCTTCTTAGGCTCCTTTGAGGAGGGAGACTGAGCCTCAGAAGCTGACAAAGGAAGTGGACCCTTCAAAATCAACTTATTGTGCCTATCTGCCAGTGCACATGGATTAAAGAAGAGCATATATCACAAGAGGCTTTAAGATGTTCAGCGCCCAAACAGCAGTCTCACTCCTTGTGGGCATCTTGATTAGGGATCGTGTGCCCACAAAAAGTGCATCTCTTGAACCCCGGAGAAGGCTTTTCTGACACAACAGACATACACAGAAACAACAGTGCCTGAAGCCTGCCAAAAACCTGCTGTAAAACATGACAGCAATCAAATGGAGGAAGCAATTATTTAAAAAAACCACACGCACACAACTTTTTCTTTGTAAGGTACACACACACAAATGTGTAAACTGTTAAGAGTAGAAGTAGCACACAGCAGAAAGGGAAGAAACTCTATTAGAACCTAACCTTATCACTTCAAACTACAAAACTACCAACTGAGACACACCCTAGCTAATAAAAATCTTTGACAGGATATGATCGCTCGAGAGACTGGATCTTCAGTCTGTCTTCTGCATGCAGCAAATGAGATCTGAGGTGCTTGCATATGGGTGCAGTGCATTATGGATAGACAGAGGAGCTTGAGAGTCAGATCCAAGTCTGAAAGATGTGGCCAAGCCAGATCTGAGACCTTACAGTGAGGAGGAATAGAGAGAACATCAGATCAAAATTTTATTTTTAGCAGTAGCATTTTTATAATGCATGACAATCTGCATGCTACAAAGTAAAGCTGTCTCAGTTATTTTTGAGTGTAATAAGGATATTAAAGTAAACAGGGGCCCCTGTTTTTTCCCTCTTTCTTTCCCCTTGTTCAGTTTTAAAAGATGTAGGCACTGCAATCTAAAAAAGAAAATTCTGGTTAAAAGAACATGATGTAAGAAAAACTGATGTGCTTTTTCTTACTCTTGCATAGGGGAATGACTGGGTTAAGGTCCTTGGCTTGATCAAGTAGCAAGTTTTAAGGGGAAGCAAAAAAAAAAAAAAGAGCACTGAATATAATAAAAAGTTTTCTTCAAGCAAATAAATGAGTGCTTGTAGAAGCAACAGTGTATTTGGTTCTCAAGTCTCCATGGAGACAATATGATAAGGAGCAATAAAAATGAATACTCCTTTCTTTCAATTAGGGCAGCCACGGTGGTGCAATGGTTAGCATTGCCGCCTCACAACAAGAGGTTCTCCGGTTCGATTCTCAGCTGGGGTGCCTTCTGTGCGGAGTCTGCATGTCCTCTCTGTGGTCGCGTGGGTTTCCTCCGGGTGCTCCGGTTTCCTCCCACATGCCAAAGGCATGCTGTAGGTAGATTGGACACTCTAAATTGGCCCTAGGTGTGAGTGTGTGCATGTGTGTGCCTTCTGTGGAAGGTTGGGCGCCGGGCTGGCAACTCAACACCGTAAAACTCCACTGCCAATTATGAGTGGACAGGTGATCCGCTGTGGCGACCCCTAACCGGGAAAAGCCAAAAGAAGAAGAAGACTCCTTTCTTTCAATTGCTAAGAGAAAATGTTTTCTGAAAGCATTTACATATTTTGCCAATCTGGGAGAGGAATAAAGATAAGACAAAGATGGACAGCACTTAGCAGCACAGGCTGTACCATGTCTCTTAGCATGGATAACCTTACTTATAGGTTAACCCAATTCTATGAGTGTGGCCATCAGTCTGTAACAATTGTTCCTATTAGAACGGTAACTTCAGCACTGGAAAATTGTACATAGTTTTGTGTGCTAGTATTAAGTTAATTAGAAGTTATGTACTCACCATAACGTTCCTTCTGAGTAGGTGTATTCATTTGTCTGCAACCTGTGGGTTATGGATCCAATATCGGATCCGAACCGGCATGGTTTACCAGCTATGGATCCAAGCTCTCAGCTCCTCCCCTCACCCATAATGCCCTGCTCT
Organism: Protopterus annectens; assembly: GCF_019279795.1. Lineage (NCBI taxonomy): Eukaryota > Metazoa > Chordata > Ceratodontiformes > Protopteridae > Protopterus > Protopterus annectens. The sequence continues at coordinate 73,902,827 of NC_056742.1, forward strand.
ACACTCATGACCTCAGATTGAGTTTGCCAAAAGCAAGAACACCCTGAAAAGGGTAACACAACATATGCAGGAAACTGAAAGGCCAGGGGGATAGGAGGGCGGGATGGTTGCAGACAAATGAATACACCTACTCAGATGGAACGTTATGGTGAGTACATAACTTCTAAATCTGAAGTAGGAGATTCATTTGTCTGCAACCTGTGGGACAGAGTCCCCAGCTACCTGAATCTTGGGCGGCCATCATGGAAGGATATTCCGGAGCACCGCGGAGCCAAATGATGCTCTACCCTAGATGCAAGATCCAACTTGTAGTGGGAAATAAAGGTATGAGATGAAGCCCACGTGGCTGCTGCACAAATATCATCTAGAGGAATCCTAGCCTTAAAGGCTGCCGAGGTAGAGACTGACCGGGTTGAATGGGCATGTACACCCTCCGGTGCGGGCCTTCCTGAAGCTTGATAAGCCAATAAGATACACTGTGAAATCCAGCGAGATAGTGAGACTTTAGAAATTGGTTTGCCCAAATTAAATTTAGCAAAGGAAATGAACAACTGGTCGGATTGCCTATGACCAGCCGTCCTGTTTAGATAAAATCTAAGTTGCCTGTGAACATCTAAGGAGTGAAGCTTGTATTCACCTTTGTTTTCATATTTAGGAAAGAAAACAGGGAGGTTAATGGATTGATTAATGTTTGCTTCAGAAGCTACTTTAGGAAGAAAGGACGGGTTGGTCCTGAGGTAAACACGGTCCGGATGAAAGACCAAGTAAGGAGGTTTAGCTGATAATGCTTGGAGCTCTGAAACTCTCTTGGCCGAAGTAATGGCTACTAAGAAGGCAGTCTTGAACGACAAGAATTTCAGATCTACCGTAGCCGCCGGCTCGAAGGGGGGGGGGCGGTCAAGGCCTGAAGAACTAAGGAAAGGTCCCAAGGAGGAACCGCTTGTTTTACCGAGGGCCTGAGAAGAAAAGTACCTTTAAGGAAAATTTTACACAACTTGGCCGACATCAGAGGATTGGAGTCATGACCAATGTGATAATGTGAAATTGCCGCAAGTTGTACTTTGACCGTGGAACTGCTGGCACCATCGTTAAAAAGCGTGGTTAAGAAATCAAGCACCACAGGGAGAGGAACTGTGAAGAGGTTTAGGCCTTGCCGCTCCGCCCACAAAGAAAACCGTTTCCACTTGCTACGGTAGACTTTCCTAGTGGATGGTTTATGAGCTGCCACCAGGATCGCCTTAACAGGGGACGAAATACCGGGAGTCCTAATCAAGAGTGGAACTGGAGCAGCCAAGCGGTCAGCTTCAGGTTGTCCAGGTTCGGAGGAGATTAGCGGGATGGGTGGGATATCAGATCCGGAATGGGATCTAGAATCCAAGCAGGATTCACAGAGTGAGACCTTAGGAAGGGGAACCAGATCTGTCGAGGCCAAAACGGAGCAATGAGAATCATTCTGCACCCCAACCGAGAGGCTTTCTGAAGAACTTGGAGCATCAGAGGCAAGGGGGGATAAGCATAAAGAAGACCGGGTGGCCAAGCATGCACCAGAGCGTCTCTTGGGGAACCTCCTGGAGGAGGTATCAGAGCAAAAAAACTGTTGCACTTGGTGTTTGAGGGAGAGGCAAAAAGATCGCAAGGAGTTCCCCACCGTGCGAATATGCATTCCGCTACTTGAGTATTGAGAGACCACTCGTAAGGGGTGAGAATGGTGCGACTGAGCTTGTCCGCCAGGATGTTGGACCGACCCGGAATGTGCGTTGCTATGAGAAAGCGGTTGGTGGAGATTGCCCATTCCCAGACTCTCATGGCTTCTCGACAAAGAGGGTAAGACCTGGTTCCTCCTTGCTTGTTGATATACCAGACAACCGACATGTTGTCCGATTGAATCGCAATTGTTCCCAAGGGAAGAAAGGCCTGAAGTGCTAGCAACGCTAAGAGCACTGCTCTCATCTCTAGAACGTTGATATGCAGTAAGGTCTCTGAATCGTTCCACGTGCCTTGGATGGTCCGGCCTGCAAAATGCCCCCCCCACCCGAGGCGGGAGGCGTCCGTTATCACCGTGGCGAGAGGGGGAGAAGCACAAAATGGCCGGCCTCCGTGGAGATCTGGAGAGTGAAGCCACCACAGGAGGGACCGCTTGCAAGCCTTGCTGATCGCAATGGGATGATGCATAGGAAGAGCAAGGTACGACCACTGTACTAGGAGTGTCCACTGGAGGATGCGCATATTGAATCTGGCGAGAGGAAGAAGTGCTATAGCAGACGCCATGGACCCTAGAGCCCTCAGGACCAACTCCGCCGGAACTGAGCTTGAGTGGAGAATGGCCCGCACCTGGAGCTGCAAATTTTGAACTCTGTCCGCAGTGAGGAAGGCTTTTAAACTCCTTGTGTCTAACCTGGCACCTATAAAATCTATGAACTGCGTGGGTGCTAGGTTGGATTTTTTTGTATTTATAGTGATGCCCAGACTGGGAGCAAGATGCAGGAAGGAGTCTCGCGCCAATAGTAGTAGATGCCTTGTTGGGGCGGTAAGGAGCCAGTCGTCCAGGAAGGGAAAGACCTGCACCCCCTGAAGCCTCAGGTGGGCCGCTACCACTGCTAATACTTTGGTGAACACCCTGGGGGCTGTGGTGAGACCAAAGGGAAGGACCCGGAACTGGTAGTGACTGGCTCCCAGCCGGAAGCGGAGAAACCTCCTGGAGCGCCTGTCCATTAGTATATGGTAGTACGCATCCTTGAGGTCTATGGAGCACATCCAGTGATTTTCTCCCAGAAGGGGGAGAATAGATTGCAGAGTGACCATTCGGAACTTCTCCTTGGGAACTGCCAGGTTCAAGAGAGAAAGGTCTAAAATTGGTCTTAGATCCCCCGTCTTTTTTGGCACTAAAAAGAACCTGGAGTAGAACCCTGATCCGATCTGGTCTGGGGGGATGGGCTGGATGGATCTTTTCTTTAGCAGATGGCCAATTTCTGCCAAAGCGGCCTCCCGTTGACCGGGTGGAACGTCGGGGAGGGACTTCAATTTTGGCAAGTGACGAAAGGGGATACGGTATCCTCTGGATATGATCTGGAGAACCCAGCGGTCTGATGTTATGGACTCCCATGCCGCTAGGTGCTCCGGCGTCCCCGACTGCCTCCAGAGTGGAGCAGCCGGGCAACCCTCAGGGTTGCTGCGGCCGTTCAGAGAAGGGTTCTCTGGACCCGAAGTTCCTGGGAGCCCCTCTGCCTCTAGGGCGGCGTCCTCCCTGTCCTCCTCTGCCACGGAAGGACTGGTTGTCCGGAGCAGGCTGGGATTGCTGCAACTTCCGGAACCACATCTTCTTCTGACCCTTTTGGTTCCTAGAATAGGGCCTCTGGGGTGCAGAGAAGCGGATTCAGACGGCAGACAGCGTCTTCCCGTCCTTCTCGCTCTGGGTCAAAGTGTCGTGAACAGTCTTGCCAAAGAGGGCAGAACCATCGAAGGGGCCGTTCGCAAATGACGCTTTGAAGGGCTCTGAGAAATCGCAATGACGGAGCCAGGCCTGACGTCTAGTAACTAGACCTGCCCCTGCGGCTCTAGCGGCGCCTTCCGTAGCATGGGAGAGTAGCCACATAGAGGTATTGGTAACGGACCTGAGAGTGGCCATGCGGGTGGAGTGCAGCACTTTGTCCTCCTCCGACATGGACTCTGGGGGAGATGCAGCGTATTCTTTAATAAGATCGCGCTGCATCCTAATCACATGTGCCAGGTAGTTCAGCGCCCTTACCGAGAAGGTCGCTGAACTGAACATCCGCTTCCCCAAGCGGTCCATCATCCGAGACTCCTTGCTCGGGGGATGGACTGAGGGACTCTCCTGAGCAAGTTCCCTCTTGGTGGCCGCCGCCGTCAACATGGCATCTACCGGAGGCCCCTTACTCCAATGGGCACGGTCAGCCGGGGGACTTAGGATCAGGTCGGGCCTGTTAGGGATTGGCTCCACGGTGTCCGGTTCCTTCCACGCCCTGGTGGTAATGAGGTCCACCAGGGGGTCGGCAGGAGGGGACACCCAAGAGGTAGACGGGCCCGCTTCAAATGCCTGCAAGAACACGGACTCATCCGAGGAAGACTTTAAAGCCCTGGGGTTGAACCCTGCACAAATGGAACATCCAGATGTGAGGTGTTCAACCCCCAGGCATCGAACACACCGAGTGTGGCCATCAGCTGGGGAAAGCTTATGGCCACACTCGGAGCACTTAGAAAAAATAGCTTTGGGCTGCTCAGACATCCCAAAAGCAAACAAACAATGTTACTAGAACTAAAAAAGTAAAGTAACAAAAAACACTCACAGGCCCAAACACACACTACGCTACCAGCGAGGGGAGGGATATTAAAATAAAGTTTTAAACACTAAAAAAGTAATAATATAATAGGGAACCTTACACTTTCACACAAATTTAACAAAATTTTTTTAAATTTAAGCACTTAGATACAAGAAAATATCACTTAGCTGGAGAGCTGGAAAAACACAATCTGGTCACCATGCGCGGCAAACGAGATCTGGGGTCATGAAGGTAGAGCAGGGCATTATGGGTGACGGTAGGAGCTGAGAGCTTGGATCCATAGCTGGTAAACCATGCTGGTTCGGATCCGATATCGGATCCATAACCCACAGGTTGCAGACAAATGAATCTCCTACTTCAGATTATGTTTTAGGGGTGTTATGGGGATACGTTTTTTTTTTTTTTTTGTTTAAGGGCTTTCTCAAAAACTAAAGTTTTGAAAGAAATGACATTCAAATGGATATGACAACAAACAACTGTATGAAAGATCAGACTGCCAAATGTTAGTGTATGCATGTAACACAAACTGGAACTAGACACTAAAAAAGAAAAAAAGCTGTTAAAACTTAAGTGGGAATAATAACTTAACATAATGACACCACTTTCTAGATTATCTTTAAATGTAAATGGTCTCACAGATGTATACAAAATAGAAAGAGTAGTAAACTGTACTAAAAATGTAGAGTACAAATAGCTATGGTACAGGAGACACACTTGGGAATAATTTGAGCATGTGAATTTGATAAAGAAAGGTTTTCAGGATGGTTATTTAGCAGAATATCTGGGACAAAGGAAAACAGGGGTACTTGTAGGAGTCTGGAGTGAATTTACATATTATTCCCCAAGAAACAAAAAACTGGGCTAGCCTAGACAGAAAAAGAAGTTATGTACTCATCACAACATTCCATCTGTGTTGTCTATTTTCATTCTTTCTCATCAACTGGGTTTGAATCCAACTCAGACATTATTTACAGCTCATTGCTACTATAAAACTCTCAAGCTCCTCCCTTACCCATAATGCTCCCTCTCCTAACATACCTCAGATCTTGCTTGCTGGCTTATAGTGTCAAAAGAAATATTAGCACATTGGTAATAGAAACCATATCTGGAACTCAACATAATGAACACTGGTTCCCTTATAAGGCCTTGATCAGAAGTCACTAGCTCAAAGGTAGGGAGTTGGTGGGAGGGGAGTTGAGGAAGAGTGAAAATGGACAACACAGATGGAACATTATGGTGAGTGCATAAATTCTTTACCTGATGTTGTCAATTTTCATTAATTCCTTAACAATTGGGACAGAATCCCTAGCCACCTGAAATGTCAGGATGACTCTAAGGAAGGATATTCCTGAGCACAGTTTTATTAAAGCTGCTCTTCCCCTCAACACCAGATCCAATTTGTAATGAGTAACAAAGGTATGAGGATTATCCCAAGTATTAGCCGCACATATATTATCCATGGAAGCCCCAGATAAATATACTGATGATGTTGCCATGGACCTGGTTGAATGGGCTCTCAAAGGTTTTAGTAAGGAAAAGCCCAATTTGTTATGGACAAGGGATACACAACCAGTCAGCCATCTGGCTAAAGTTACTTTCATAACTGGCTTGCTTAATTTGGAATCCACAAACTAGACAAATAACTGATCTGTTTTTCTGAAGTCCTTCATTCTATGCAAGTAAAAATGTAATTGCCTATGAATGTCCAGAAAGTATAACATGTACTCAACCTTTGTTTGTACAATTTGGAAGGAAAACTGGCAGATTAATAGATTGGTTGATGCTGAACTCTACCGCCACCTTAGGAAGGACTGGTTCATAAAGTTACCCTATCCCTATGAAATATTAAGTAAGGAGATTTAGAGGACAATGCTTGAAGTTCTGACAGTCTTCTAGGAGAGGTGATGGCTACCAAAATATTTTTTTTACCTGGACAACTAAGTTCACATTTTGCTCCTGGTTCAAAATGTGAGTGAATTAAGGCCTGTAATACTAAATTTAAGTTCGATGGCAAGGTTGGATCCTTATAAGCAGGTCTCAGAAGAAGGGCACCTTTCAAAAAGGCCTTACAAGTTTGGATGAACTCAAGGATGAGTTTTCAATCTCTATGTGAAAATTAGAGATAACATCTAATTGTACTCTTAATAGTTGAGAAGCTGGCTCCTTCATTGAAAATTTTTGCTAAAACTTTAAGGACACTATGCACTGGTGCTGAAAAAAAGTCAATATGTTTCTGTTGCACCCAAAAAAAAATCTTTTCCAGTGACCTCTGTAAAGTTTTCTTGTGGAAGCTTTGTGGGAAGACAAAAGTATATGATGAACAAGGGAAGAGAGCAAATGCTGTCTATCAATGTGAGTGGAGAAATCACGTGGTCAGTTTTAGATTTGAGATATCCAGGTGAATTATGTCTGTTGGGTGAGACAGGTGGCCTGAAATTGGATCCAGAATTTGAAGGAAGGTAGACTAGATGAGGCCAAAGAAAGGGGAACCAAATTTGCTGAGGCCAGTAAGGGTCAATGAGGTCGACTTTGCTCTTCAATCAGGATGCGTTCTATAGAAATCTGGGGATTAAGGCATTTGGGGATAATGCATAGATGAGACTGGAGGGCCAATTGTGTAGTAGAGCATCTCATGGTGATTCCCGCCAGTGGGAGAATTAGGGCAAAGAACCTGCTGCAGTTGTTTTTTAGTGGAGATGCAAAGAGGTCACAGCATGGCTGGCCCCATTGGCAAAAAAAATATTTTTGCCACTTTTCTGTTGAGAGCCCACAAATGAGGTAGTAGAATGGACCTGCTCAACTTGTCAACTACCATGTTGGATTTCCCTGGAATATGCACTGCTATCAGAAATCAGCTGGATGAGTTTGCCCATTGCCAAACTCTGAGGGCCTCTCGACACAAGCTGTAAGATCTGGTTCCTCCTTGTTTGTTGATGTACCAAACTATGGACATATTGTCTATCTGAAATGCAATTGTCCCAAAAGAGAGAAAGTCTTGAAAAGCCTGCAATGCTAAGAGAACTGTTCTCATTTCCAGGACACTGATATGCCTATCGGCCTCTTCGGTGGACCATGTACCTTGGACTGTTATTCTCAGGAAGTGTGCCCCACCCAATCTGGGATATATTTGTGTTCACTATGGCCTTGGGTTGAGGAAGAAAGAAAGGATGGCCTTGTAGAACCTGTTCTGAGAAGATCTACCACCAAAGGTATATTTTGCATGCTTGGGTAATTATCTGAGTGAACATATGCTGATGAAGAATGGACCATTCAATCACTAACATCCGCTGAAGAATCCTCAAATGAAATCTTCCTAGATGAACTAGAACTATTGCAGCATACATTGATCCCATGGCTTGTAGACTCAATCAGGCTGAAATCGAGGAATTTTGAATTCTCTTTCTGACCTGGAATCAGATAGACTGCACTCATGGGAGAGGAAGTGAAGGTGTCATGGATACAGTGTTGAAAAATGCTCCTATGAATTCCAATGTCTGAGATGGTTCTGAGTGTTGTAATTTATGGTAATCCACAGAAGGAAGTCTGGAGTGCCTGGTCTCAATATCTTATCAAAAATGAAAGCGGACTTGAAGGGCTCAGCAAAGTCACACAAGTGCATCCAGGCATGCATCCTAATGGAAATGCCTGAACCCACCACCCTTGAGGTACCTTCAGCTGCATGTGACATGAGCCTCATGGATGAATTATCAATTTTAGGGTAGCCAACTGTGAGGCTTCAAAAGTAATGGTGTCAGTGAGGGATTTGGAAAGTTCCTTAATCAAATCCCTCTGCAATCTAGTAAAGTGTGCCAAATAATTCAGCAATCTGAGTGAAAATGTCACTGAAGCATAAACTTGCTTCCCAAATCTGTCCAACATCCTTGACTCCCTGTTAGGGGGATGGACAGACAAATTATGTTCTGCAAGCTGCTACTTGGTGGTCACCAGCATGACCATGGCATCTACAAGGTACTCCCTTGCTCCAAAATTCTCTTCCATTAGGTAGTGCCAAAATTTGATCTGGTCTCTTGGGGATCAGCTCAAATGTGTCTGATTCCTTCCACACCTGCCTAGAGATCATGTTAATGAGTTTGATGGCAGGTGTAGTCACCCAGGAGGTAGATGGGACAGTCTCAAAGGCTTCCAGGAATACCAATTCCTCTTAGGAAAGGTTATCTGTTGACCAATCACCACTCTGTTTAAGGATCTCTAGGATGTCTCCCCAAATGAGATGTCAGATGGTGGTTATCTTAGGTACCCCCTTCCCCTCATCAAAATCAGTATTATCAATGACCAACTCCTGAGGGGAGTCCAAGTGCCTCCACTTGCACTTCCTTTTCTAGGGACTTTGTTTGGTGCAGTGTTTTGGAGAAGTATCAGAAAAAATGGTAATACCCTGCTAGGTAGTTTGGAGACTTTGGGCTTCCTGTCCCTATGGAGTAGAGTGATGAGGCTCAAGGCACAAATACATATGGGATCCAGAAGGGAGATCTGAGGAGGCAAGAACTGTCTGTCCTGCAGAAGTAGAAAACACTCTCTCCACTAACTCAAAAACGAAACACTCCAGGAAGAAGGAAGTTAATGGAGCCAAGAAACCACACTTCTGCCCCACCAGCTCCCATTGCCCTGAAGGCAGCCCACTCAAAGCAGAGATTGGAGCTGAGCTATCCAATGCCAAAGCTCTAAAGGCCAGAGGTGGCTCAGAGAACTTCAGAGTCGACTCCAGCAATTCAGACCCAGGGATGCTTCTGTACCAAGAGTCATCTGAATCTGACACACTTGCAGCTGGTACACTCAAAGGCCTTGGAGTCAAAGATACTATCATCTTCAGATCTAAGCCAGATGGTCCCAGAAAACTTGGATACAAGGGCTGCGAAACCATGGGTTGGATCGGAGAAAGAGATGAATATTGGTAGTGTAGCACTGGTGAGGGGTTCCTGACCCAAAGGGTTAGGAACTGGAAGAACTCCCATATGAATCTGCACCAAGAGAATCCACATTGACTTCAGTCAGGCTTCTGGAAGAGTGATATGATGAAGCCACAAAGGGGGACCTGGAATGCTGTAGAGACTCTATGGTGATGGGACCTTAGTGTGTACTGGTTCTATGGAAGCTGAATATCTGGTCTGAGGTAATGGCTTCAGATCCGATAATACAGGATCTGAGGAAGCCAATTTGGTGTCATGATGCCGGCTTCAGATGCAACATTTTTGTGTTTCTTTCTTGCAGGCTCCACCATCAGATCTGAGGAAGGGGTAGAGGACCTGACGGATCCGAAGGCTTTCTAGTGTGTTCCTTTGTCATTGGTTTGGGGAGGGTTAAGCCCCAGATAAAGTCTCCACAAAAAGTAAAAGGAATCAAGTCCTTTAAAATAAGCTAGTTCTTATGATCCACTAAGGTCCAAGGATTAAAAGATTTACAGATGTCATAATCTTTCTGAAGGTGCTCAGGGCCTAGCCAATAAAAGCATAAGGCATGCATGTCAGAAAAAGGTAGCCTATGACCACACTTGTGGCACTTTTTAAAGTCAGATTTTTTTTTTAGACATTTTGACAAACAGATTTTGAGAGAGAAAAACAAATTTTATTATTATAAACAGAAGAAAGAAAGGAGATACCAATGATGGTATCAAAGAATACACTAACAGTAAAAGGAGATGGAAAGGAAAGTCTACCAACAGTGGTAAGAAAGAATTACACTAGCGGGGAAGTTATGGAAGAAATATAGCAGCTATAAGAAAGGGTAGTAAGATAACTTCTCTCTGTTTCTAAACATTAAGCTTCAGAGCTCACAGCGACCACATCTGAATGCAAAAGCAGCAAATGAGTTCTGAGGTATGTTAGTGGGTTCCCTATTAGAATACCAAAGACGCATTCTTTTGAATGCATCTTGGTTGAACTCAAAAGCCTGAAATGGCAAAATATCAAAGTGGGTTTTAAGCAAATTCTTTCCCTGGGAAAGAATTCACTTGGCTGCTTCATTACTTTGCAGTTTTCGGCACTGTAGTGCGGCCTTGGAGTTGGTATATTTAAGTAGGGGTGTGTGAGGGGTGCAGCCCCCCACTTAATGTAATGTTTAAAGTGTTTTATTTATTTTTTTTGTTGGAACAGTAATTTTTTTTCCCTAGGAAAAAAAATTGCTGTTCTGACAGTTCAAAATTGTAAGCTTTCACTTAAAATGAACATGTGCATTTAATTTGAAAGTTTTGATACACCTCCAATAACTACTTCAGATCATGCGCCAATAATATCTAAAATAAAAATGCAGGGTAATGAAATAAAATGAGACACTGGTGCATTCCCACCTATCTGTTGAAGGGAGAGGAATTTAAGGAATGGGTAGTAGAAATTTTTTGGGAGTTATTACAGAGTTTAAAAATAGGATGGAAGTAAATGAAAGAGATATGACTAAGTAACAAGAATTATTTAGAGGGACTGACAAAGGTTAAAGTATTGCAGAATAGGGGGAGTCTGTTAGAATAAGAAGAGGTACAACTGCAGAATGCTGAACAGAAAATAAAGGATTACCTCTATAATATGAATGTGTTTAGAATGACCGCTGTTATTGCAACCGCTTTTTGACAACTTCAGAGCACGAAAACGTTTAGCACAATTACTCAGGCAACAAAAGTAGAAAGTGTTGTTGCCAAGCTTAGGGAGCCTGTAACAAGGAAGATAAGAGATGCTGTAGAGGTGCTAGAAATATTGTGGACATTTTATGAAAATCTGTATAAAGCGGAGCAATATGGAAATCAAGAAAAGGTATAAATGGAAATGTTTATGGAAGAACTAAATATGACAAGGTTAGAGGTGGATGAGGCTCAATCTCAGAGGAGATGAGATAAAAAGGATGATGCATAACCAATCTACAGGAAAGTCCCCAGGAATAGATAGTATCCCCGTGGAAGCATGGAAACTAGGAGGGAAAAATGATAAAGATATGAAAGGCTTTGTTTAGCAGTATTTAAAGAGCAGGGGAAGCACCAGCATCCTGGAAGAAAGCAGAGGTGGCTGTAATACCTAAAGAAGGTAAAAGACCCATCAGTTCCAGCTTCATATAGGGCCATTTCAACTCTAAAGCAGGATTATAAAGTGCTTTTGTCTTGTGTCTTTTGGCTTTTCCCGGTTAGGGCTCGCCACAGCGGAATTCCAGTCCGCTAATGACTGGTAGTTGATTTTTACGTACCTGGTTACCAGCCCTGATGCACAACCTTCAACGAAGGCACACCCCATTCACGTATGCCTCCACACAGAAGATGCTCTGAGAGTCAAACGGGACGTCTTGCTATGAGGTGACAACGCTACCGCAGCACCACCACCGCAGTACATAAAGTGTTTTTGTCTATAATGGCTAAAAGAATGGGAAAAGTGATGCCAAAATCGATGGATATGGATCGATGTGGTTTTGTGAATGGGAGGCAAACATTTGATAACATTAACAGAACAATGACGATCCACAGGGAAGCAGAATGTAAGTAACTACCACTGTTTGTGTTGACTCTTGATACAGAAAAAGTATTACACAAAGTAAGCTAGGAGTTTATGAGCAGGGCAATGGAAGCATTTGCATTCTCTGATAAAATTATAAGGTTGATTAGTAGAACATATGAGGGATCAGAAGCGAAAATTAATTTGGGTGGGTTCCTCTCTGATAATTTCTCTTCAAGCAGAGGAACCAGGTGGGGTGTTCTCTTTCCTTTATGTTACTTGCATTACATTTTAAACCACTGGCAAATATAAGGGATTCAGAAATTCAAGGAAATAATTGGTATGGCAGTCAAGAAAGGCTGGCTTTATTTGCAGATGATATTTTATACCTGATAAAACCTAAAAAGGGTATCTCGGTGTTGTGGAATATTTTGAGACAGTTTCAAGTTATTTCAGGATACAAAATTAATGAAGCTGAAACAAAGGCAATAGCTGTAAACTATGTATACACATACAAATTGGTTCAGCAATATTGACATTTATGGGGACGTGATAAAATAAGAAGTTATGTACCTACCATAACGTTCCATGTTAGTTGTCTTCTTCTCGCCTTCTTTCTTGCTGGATGGGTTCGGAGCCGATCCTCGGCTCCGACTCGGCCAATACTAAAACTCAAGAGCTAATTCCACTGGCTCGAGGCTCCCCTATATCCCACAATGCTAGGCGGTAACTACTCAGATCTCGTTTGATAGCTATACCAAGCAATCCTAGTCTCCATAGAATGGAGTAGGGAAACCCACCTCAAAACAATCTGCATAAAAAGTATCGCAGACCTCAGAAAGGATAAAAGAGGTGGAAGAACGTGTGGGAATGACGACTTCCAGAGGAAGAACACAAACTGAATTCCTGTTGGTCTGTCCAGGCTTGGGGAAGGAGGGTGGGGCCTTAAGAAAGAAGGCGAGAAGAAGACAACTAACATGGAACTTTATGGTAGGTACATAACTTCTTAATGTTAAGTTGTCAATCTCGCCTTCATTCTTGCTGGATGGGACCGCGTCCCTAGCACCTTATCCCGGGTGGCATATCGGAACAGACTCTTGAGAACAGTGGAACCAAAATTGGCACGGCTTCTGGAAACCATGTCCAGTTTGTAATGTGAAATGAATGTATGAGGAGAAGCCCAGGTGGCTGCTGCACAAATGGAATCTATTGGCAGCCTATCCTGAAAAGCTACGGATGTAGCTAATGCCCTAGTTGAATGAGTTCTAGGTCTTGAGGGTAGTTTTTGATGTCTGATCTCATAGATGAAGGTAATTGTAGAGGTGAGCCATCTAGAGAGGGATACTTTAGTAACTGGAAGGCCCAATTTCCCTTCCGCATATGACAGAAACAATTGATTAGATTTCCTGAATTGTTTAGTCCTGTCTAAGTAATATCTATGTTGGCGATGAACATCCAAAAAATGTAGCTTTTGTTCCGACCTGTTTGAATAGTTAGGGAAAAAGACGGGGAGATCAATAATTTGGTTTAGGTTTATTTGAGAGGAAACTTTAGGCAAAAAGGATCGATTAGTACGGAGGGATACCCTGTCTTTGTGAAACACTAAGTAAGGAGGACGACTGCACAGAGCATGGAGTTCAGATACCCTTCTCGCTGAAGTTACAGCTACCAGAAAAAGTGTCTTCCAAGAAAGCAACTTCAGAGAACATGAAGCCGCCGGTTCGAAGGGGGGAAGGATTAAAGATGCCAGAACCAAGTTCAAATCCCATTGAGGCGGGGGATCTTTGATTGGAGGTTTGAGAAGAAATACGCCCCTTAAAAAGGCATTACAGAGTTTGTTAGCCATGATGCTAGACTCCGAGACACCAACATGAAAATTAGATATGGCAGCCAATTTAACTCTAATGGTAGATGCAGATGATCCTAAATGAAACAGTTCTGCTAGAAAATCTAGAATAGACTGGATAGGTGCTGTAAAGGGATCTATGTTTTTTGACGTTGCCCAAAAGGAGAAGCGTTTCCATTTGCTACTATAAATCTTCCGGGTAGAAGATTTATGAGAGGCTATCAAGATATCTCGGACCAAGCGAGATATTGAGGGAAGCCTGGTTAAGGTTGGAATCGGAGAAACCACGCTGTGAGGTTTAGAGGGCAGAGATTGGTGCAGCTGACCCGATTGGTGGGTTATCAGATCTGGTACTGGGTCCAGATGCCAAGGCTGCTCCAAAAGGTAATGAAGAAAGGGGAACCATATCTGTCGAGGCCAGTAAGGGGCAATGAGGATCATTGTCACTCTCAAGGCGATGGCTTTCTGAATTAGTTGAGATATCAGTGGAAAGGAGGGAAAGGCATATAGAAGTCCCCGGGGCCAATCGTGGACTAGAGCGTCTCTGGTGGGATGGCCTGGTAACAGGAAGAGAGTGAAGAAGTCGTGACACTTGCTGTTTTGGGGAGTAGCAAAAAGATCGCAGCAAGGCTGGCCCCATATTAGGAATACTTCTTCTAGAACTGATTTCTTTAGAGACCACTCGTGGGGCATGAGAATTGCCCTGCTCAATTTGTCTGCAATAACGTTGGATTTCCCGGGAATGTGCGTTGCTATTAGAAAACTCTGAGAAGAGATCGCCCATTGCCAAAGTCTGAGTGCCTCTCGACATAAAGGGTATGATCTGGTTCCGCCTTGTTTGTTGATGTACCACACTACGGACATGTTGTCCGTTTGAATTGCAATAGTCCCAGTAGGAAGAGAGTCGTGAAGGGCTTGCAACGCTAAAAGCACTGCTCTCATCTCTTAAGACGTTTATGTGCAAGTGGCACTCGAAAGGTTGCCACGTGCCTTGGACTGTCCTGCCCTGATAATACCTCCCCCACCCGATCAGGGAGGCGTCTGTTGTCAACGTGGCAACTGGGAGGGGAAGAGTGAAGGGTCTTCCTCGGAGAAGTTGATGTGATGTGATCCATCAAGACAGTTGATTCTTGCATGATTGAGTTATCAATATGGTATGGGACATCGGGAGCTGTTGAAAGGACCATTGAGTAAACAGCATCCATTGGAGGATCCTCATGTGAAAGCGAGCTAAGGGAAGAAGGGGAATAGCTGCTGCCATGAGTCCTAACACCTTCAAAACTAGTCTGGCTTTGACTTTGTTGCATTTTAAGAGAAGGGAAACTTGGTTCCGAATGTCTGACACACTCTGCTCTGTGAGTCTGGCTGAAAGATTGAGTGTGTCTAAGGTGGCGCCTATAAAGGTAATAGATTGACAAGGCAGATTTTTCAACATTTATCGAAATGCCTAGAGCTTGGCAAGATTGGATGGTGAAGTCCCTGGATAGAAGAAGCTGATGTCTGGTGGTGGCGGTAAGGAGCCAATCGTCTAAATATGGAAACACCTGGAATCCTTGACGTCTCAAGTGAGCCGTGACCACTGCCATGCATTTGGTGAACACACGGGGGGCTGTAGTGAGACCAAAGGGCAGAGCCCTGAACTGGTAGTGACTGGCTCCCAGCCTGAAGCGGAGATATCTCCTGGAGCGTCTGTTCATCTTGATGTGGTAGTACGCGTCCTGAAGATCTATCGAGCACATCCAATTGTCCTGACCCAAGAAGGGTAGAATGGACTGTAGCATGACCATCCGGAATTTTGTTTTCCTGACATACTTGTTTAAGTAGCTGAGATCCAGTATGGGTCTCCAGTCCCCTGTTTTTTTTGGTACCAAAAAGAATTTGGAGTAGATTCTGGATCCTTGCTGGTCTGCTGGGACTGATTGGATAGCTCTTTTTTGATAGCAGCTTTGAAATTTCTAATGCTGCTTGTTCCCTTAGATCGGGTGGAACGTCTGGAAGGGATCTTTTGGGTTGGGTTGGGATGTGAATAAAGGGAATTTTGTAACCCTCGGATATGATCAACTGTACCCATTTGTCTTGAGTAAGGGAAAGCCAGGCTTTTGGGTACAGGGATAACCTTCCCCTGACTGCCTCCGAAGGTGGACAGCCGGGCAGCCCCTCAGGGATGCTGAAAGGGTTTGTCAGAGAACATTTCTCTGCTACCCTGGTTTTGCGGACCTCCTCTGCCTCTAGGGCGGTGTCTATTATTATTCCCCCCTCTGCCTCTAGAGGGAATCGCCTGCGTCAGATGAGACTCCCTGGGTTTGTTTGCGGAACCACATCTTTCCTCCCCTCTGACCTTTGGGACAGGGTCTAGAAGGGGTAGAAAAACGGACTCCTACAGCAGAGAGAGTCTTACCTTCTACCTCGCACCTGGTCAATGTATCCTTCACCTGTGGACCAAACAAGGATGATCCATCAAAGGGAAAATTGGTGAAGGACGCCTTGAAAGGGTCCGCAAAGTTGCATAGCCGCATCCAAGTGTGACGTCGTAAGGCAACACCTGTGCCTGCGGCTCTACTCGCCCCATCTGCTGCATATGAGACCAGCCGCATGGAGGAGTTAACGATGGAATTCAGGGTTGCCAACTGGGAGTTCATTGTGTCTTTGAACCCTTCAGCTGTAGGATCCTTTATCAGTTCACCCATATCCTTGAGTAAATCTCTCTGCAGACGAGTGAAGTGGCATAAGTAATTCAGTGAACGCATTGAAAAGGTCGCTGATGAGAACATCCGCTTGCCGTACCTGTCCATGGTCCTAGATTCCTTATTAGGAGGATGGACAGGAACCGAAGGATCAGCTAACTCCTTCTTCGTGGCCGCAGCCACCACCATGGCATCAACAGGGACACCTTTGGATAAAAAATCTTTATCTCTAGGGGCAGTAATAAATTTAGATGGTCTCCTCGGGGTGGGTTCCACTGAATCAGGAGCCGTCCAAGCCTTCCTTGCCACCACTTCCATAAGGGGGTCAAAGGGAGGAGACACCCAGGAGGTAGAAGGGCGAGAGCCAAACGCCTCAAGATACAATGACTCATCCTCCAAAGGGTTAAGGGCTGGCCAGTTCCCCCTCTGTTTCAGGATCTCAAGGATGTCAGCAAAGGAGACATACTCAGAGGGGGATCGAGGGGAACCTTCGGATTCCTCTAAGTCAGTATCAGAGGTGATAGACTCAGGGGAGTCAATGTGCTTCCTCTTGCACTGCCTCTTCCTTGGGGGATCTCCTGCTGGGTCAGGAGAGGCCTCGGAAGAGGAGGAAATTCCCAATGGGGAAACTTGAGGAGTTGGCTCTCTGTGGTCTAAGACAAGGGGGTGAGTAGAAATCACCACAGGCACTGTAGATGGGGGGGCTGAAGGAGCCGACTGTGGGGCAGAACCTGGTTCTAGCACGCTCCGCATGACCTTGAAGGCACCCCTGTCTGGCAAGGCCAGAGGCCCCCGCTCTGAAGAGACAAGGACCTCCCCTGGCACCGACAGGGCCGGCTCCGAAGCCGATGTCGGAGCCGAACTCACCAGCGCCGAAGCCCCGAGAGGGAGAGCGGGGTCAGACAAGGGTCCGATGCCACTCGCCCCCTCGGAGCCGAAGAGGGAAGCTCGGCGCCAAGATCCCTCCAAGGAGGAGATCGGAGCAGACGACGGAGCCGAAAGGGAAGGTATCGGATCCGACGCACCAACAGTCATGGCTCCGACAAGCCCTGGCTCCGAACTCAAAGGAGTCGGAGGAGGAATGCATTGGGGAATGGAAATAGCCACTGACTGGTGAGTCGGGCTATGCAGCATTTGGGCCAGTGCCTCGGACTTGAGAAGTCTACTCACTACCCTTTGCAAATCATGGTCAGATAACCTGGAAGATCGTGAGGAATGAGTTTTATGGCTCTGTTCAGAAAGAAGAGGGGATCCTGGAGCCAAATGCACGGAGCCGATAGAGGGGGGATCTGGACCTCTTTCTAGACTGTGGCTCTGATAAGAGTACCGGAGCCAACGGAGTTTTATCAGCCTCGGCTCCAGCCGGAGCCGAGGTAACAGTATGAGGCTTGGAAACATCGTCTCCAGCCGGAGCCAATGTCGAAGCAGACTTAGTCTTTCCAGCAGTCGACTCTGAAACCGGAGCCGACTGTTTGGAAGTCTTCCCCGACACAGACTGAGTCGGGGGGACTTCAGGCTTTAATAAGCCCCGCAAGATTAATTTATTCTTGCGTTCCTGCAGGACTCTAGGGCTAAAACCATGACAAACAGCACAAGAGTCCTGCAGGTGCAAAGGCCCCAGGCAATACACACAAGTGTGACCGTCTGTCAGAGACCTTTTCTGACAGCACGAGTCACACTTCTTGAAGCCTGAGACCTTGTCTTTTGACATCGTAAAAAGGAGTGCCTGACAACAAACACACTACAGACACACCCTTTACTGAAGAAATTCTTAAATTATTAAGGCTAACACAAGCCACAAACACACACACACAAACACACAAGCCCTTAACAGAAAAACAACTAATTTAGTCACTTAAAGGACTGGGGGAAGGGAGGGGCTGAAGGCCTACAAGATAAGGGAAGAAAGGGAATATAGACCCGAAAAACAGGGTTCGATTTATCTAAATACTTAAACTAAAAGGTTATGGTATGAAACAAAAAAGGGGGTTAAGAAGTACCTAATATGGTAAAACTCTAACTCACCTGCCTGAGCCGGTAGAAAAGCACCTCGTCAGCTATAGCGGCAAACGAGATCTGGGTAGTTATCGCCTAGCATTGTGGGATACAGGGGAACCTCGAGCCGGTGGAATTAGCTCTCGAGCTTAAGTATTGGCCGAGTCGGAGCCGAGGATCGGCTCCGAACCCATCCAGCAAGAATGAAGGCAAGATTGACAACTTAACATTGAAGTACTATGGACTGAAAATGAGTCTGCTGTGGGAGATAAGAATATCTTATCTAAGAGACTAAAAAGTTAATACAAAAAAAAAAAAAAGAGAGAAATTGGAAGCTCTGTTTTATGGATATGGATTGCAAGATACAAGGAGTTAAAATGTTTTTAGTCCCTTTAGTTTTATACATAGGTCAGGCATATTTTATCAACCACAGGAGAAGTTGTGGATAGCAATTAATAAAGATCTGAAGGACTTTATCTGGGGGGGGGATGGCAACATTCAAGTGGGATGTGCTGATTCTTCCAACAGAACAAGGTGGTTCGGGATTACCTGATTTGAAGGGCTATTTCAGAGCTAAACAATTAAGGCTCCTATACATAGCACACGTAGAAAGCTATCATTTAAAGTGGAAAGGGATGATGACAAAATGGGGTAAGGTCAAGGAACAAGGACAGAGACTGGAATATTCGGATGCAGATCCTTAAGGAGAATAACCACACAGAATATTATATTTGTAAAGTAAGAGAACGTATTTTAAGAATTAAGCCGACATGGGAATGAAGAATGGAAATTCTGCCCATAGGGCTGACTGTGATTAGGGCTACAGGCAATAGGCAAGGGGGGGTGGAATTAAATGCAGAAAAGTACAGTTTTGTACCTACCATAAATGTAGATGATCAAGTGTATACACTGCCGCAGTCATTATACTTGGGTTATCCTGCCATCAGGCGGCTCCCCAGTCAGCCTGAGTTTCAAAGTCTTGGTCCAGCGTCGGTTGCTGTCGCCTCCTCCCTGACGTCAGTGTGACAGGGGTATATAAGAGAAAGCAGACGCCATTTTCTTCAGTTTTTTTTGCCCCAGATGTCAGGTGCCTCTAAATAGGTAGGCAATTCCAATTGCTAATAAAACATACATAAGAAAAGCAAAAAACAACTTACAGCTACCAGGAAATACTCCCCATAGGTAGTAAGGGTAGAAGACATAGGTACGTACCAGCCGGTTAGAGGGGAGGGTAACCTGGACTGCAGCAGTGTATACACTCTAACATCTACATTTATGGTAGGTACAAAACTGTACTATGTTCATCGTGTTACACTGCTGCAGTCATTACACTTGGGTAGAATCCCAAAGCTGAGGTAGGGTGGCTGGTTCTATAAGGCATTAGGGGTGGCTATAAGGCCCTGCAGCACTGCAGTGGTGAAGCCAGCTCTGGATTTAGAGTATAGAGGCAGATGGTAATGCTTGGTGAAGGTATGTACAGAACTCCAAGTTGCTGCTTCCAAAATATCCTTGGTAGGTACTCCCCTGAGGTAGGCAGTTGAAGTGGCTGTTGCCCTGGTGGAGTGAGATCTAATGCTGCTAGGTACAGGTTTTCCATGGTATGTGTAGCAGAAACGTATACAATGTCCTATCCATTTTGAAATAGTCTGTTTTGAAATGGCTTTTCCCTGTGCTCCTGCAGCATATGCTACCAATAATTGCTCAGATTTTCTGAAAGCTTTGGTTTTGTCCAAGTAGAAGCGCAACTGCCTGTGAATGTCCAGAGTGAAGTAGTCTCTCCCCTTTATTTTGTGGTTTAAGATAAAAAGTTGGCAGGTGAATAGTTTGGTTTAGAGCCACACTGGATACCACCTTTGGCATAAACATAGGGTTAGTTCTTAAAGACACCCTGTCTTGGCAGAAAATGAGGAAAGGTTCCACTGCCATTAGTGCCTGTAATTCTGAAACTCTTTGTGCTGATGTTATTGCCAGGAGCAGAGCTGTTTTCCAAGAGATATATTTTAATTCTGCTGTGTTAGCTGGCTCAAAAGGAGGTAAAGTTAGTTTTTCCAAAACAAAGGTGAGGTTCCAGGTTGGAGTAGGTGCTCTACGGGGCGGTCTTATGTTTTTAGCCCCTCTGAGGTACTGTTTTAACAGAGGATTAGAGAAGATTGGTGGATCCGTGTTGTAATGAGCAGAAATGGCAGAGGCGTGGATCTTGATGGATGAGGAGAGGCCTTTGTCCAGCATCTCAGTTAAGTATTGTAGTATCTGAGGAATGTTTGGGACAAAAGGGTCAAGGCTGTGCGCTTGGTTCCAGGCACAGAATCTCTTTCATTTATCCGAATAGGCTTTCCTGGTACTAGGCCTTCTGGCCTCCAGAATGACATCCATAGCAGCTTTGGAGAGAGGCATTGTTTGCTTGACTAAGGAATCTTCCATGCAGCGCTAGGTTTAAGGTCTTTAGCTGGCTGTGTAATATTTGATTGTTGTGCTGAGTCAGCAGATGTGGGATTTGAGGCAAAATCCAGGGTGGTTCTTGTGCTAAGCTCCTTACGATTGGGTACCAGTGCTGGCGTGGTCAGTCTGGTGCAATCAGGATCATCTTTGGCTCTTCCTGCCTGGCTTTTATGAGTACCTTTGGCAAGAGAGGTAGTGGTGGGAAAGCGTATACTTGTAGGTTCTCCCAGCTGAATGAGAGGGCATCCACTTTCCATGCTTGTGGATGGTAACTCCTTGTGCAGAATTTTTTTAGCTGGCTGCTTATTGGGGATGCGAACAGATCTATGCCGGGCTCCACCATTTCTGTGTTATCATTTGTGGATTCAATTCCCATTCGTGGGGATCCATGATGTTTCTGCTTAAGTCATCTGCCAGTGTATTTTTAGGAATTGTGCTTGCAGATGAACTTGAATGTTTATAGCTGTGTTCCAGAAGGTCATGGTTTGTTTGCATAGGGGGTAGGAGTGAGTACCCCCTTGCCTGTTTATGTACCACATAACTGTGGTGTTGTCTGTCTATAGCAGTAGTCCTGGATGCAGCAGGTCCTTGAAAGCTATAAGGGCATTTTGTACAGCTAGCATCTCTTTTTGATTGATGTGAAAATGCCTTTGTTCTGCGGGCCACGTGCCCTGAATACATTTGCCTGCCATGTGTGCTCCCCTGGCGTAATCCAATGCATCTGTTGTCAGTGTTTGCCCAGCTGTGGGTTGTGTAAAAGGCTGTCCCTTGTTGAGGTGACAAGCTTGAGCCCACCATTGAAACTCCTGATGAAGGCAAGGGATTAGTGGTATAACGGTTTCCAAACTTTGACAGTGTTGAGACCATACATTCTTTAGGTACCATTGTAGTTTCCTCATATGCAGTCTAGCATATGGAATTAGTAGTATGCAGGATGCCATGTAACCCAAGGCCTGCAGAATTTTTCTTGCAGGGAGTTGGGTCTTTGTTGCCATCAATTGAAAGTATTGAGTCAGTTGTCCTTGCTTGTCTGGCGTGAGATAAGCCATCTGGGCCATTGTGTTCAAGTTGGCACCCAGGAATATAATCTCTTGTGAGGGCACTAGTTTTGATTTCTTTTCGTTTACTGTGTACCCCAGGCAACTTAACTTTTTTACAAACACCAGATGCTTTAGAAGAATGTCCTTGCTCTCTGCTTGAATCAGGCAGTCGTCCAGGTACGGATAAATTTGAATTCCTTTCTGTCTGCAAAATGCAATTATTGGTGCCAGGCACTTTGTGAAGACCCTGGGCGCAGTAGATAAGCCAAAGGGCAGTGCAGAGAATTGATAGTGCATTGAACCAGCTATGAATCTGAGGTATCTTCTGCAGTTTTGTCTGATAGGGACATGCAGGTATGCCTCCTTGAGTTCCAAAGTCACGAGCCAGGCTTTCTTACCCAGCATGGGAAGAAGCTGCTGTAATGTCAACATTTTGAATTTCGGAACATTCAGGTAAGTGTTTAGAGAATGAAAGATCCAGAATGGGCCTCCAGGCTTTGTCCTTTCTGGGTACCAGAAAGAGTCGAGTAAAATCCTTGTCCTTGCTCTTGTCATGGTACCTTTTGAATAGCTCTCACATCCATGAGTGCTGTAATTTGTTTTTGAGCCTCTGCCCATTGATTTTGTGGCATATTTGGCATTCCTTTTAAGCTTGGCAGTGTGTGAAAGTGGAACCTGTAACCTTGAAATACAATGTTGAGAATCCATTTGTCTTTGGTGATCATTTGCCAATTGTGGTAGAAGAGTGGCAGTTTTCCTCCCAAGGGGGCTGCCAAGAGGGATTTGTTTGGCAGCTGTAGTGGGAAGTCATTGGAGCTGCTTTTTATATGGTTGGGGCCTGTCTTCCCCTTCTTTCTGGCCTGATGCAACCCATTGTCGAGTCCTGTAAGGACCTTGTGTTTGACCTCTACCTCTTGGACGTCTGTATCTTCCCCTTTGAGGTCTGTCTGTAATTGGAAAGGACCAATTCTTAGTTGGCCAGTTTCTGCTAAATCTAGGGAGGCTGAACCTGTAAGAAATCATTCACCGTTTTCATAGATTTTGCCTTATCCTCCATTTTCGTTAATACTTCTTCTGCGTTAACTCCAAATAACACATCCTGCTGCAAAGGTGCATCCAATAATTTTGCTTTAACATGATCTGGTAACGAATGTTCTTTTAACCAAGCATGTCTTCTAATGACAGAGCCTGTAACTGCTGCTCTGCAGGAGGCCTCTAGAGAAGCAAAACCACATTGCAAAGTATGCTTTCCCACTTATTCAGCTGCATGCAATAAATCCTGCATTTCTTTAAAATTAGGAGGATCTGATTCTGGAAGCATTTTTTGTTTTAACTGAGATAGTAAAAATTGCTGATATTTTAGCATGTTGAACTGGCAATTTAAGGCTCTCATTACTAAAGTTGCAGACGTATATACTTTCTTTCCCCATCTGTCTAATGCTCTGGAATTTCTGTCAGAGGGAACTGGATTCTTTGCTGAGGCCTTAACTCCTTTGGGTCCCTGAGAAATAGTTTCAGGGTCAGCTACAGGGCTTTTCTACAGACATTTATGTGAGTCAGGGACTCTGTAGTATATGTCAGGTTTAACAGGGGGCTGGAGGTAAGGAATCCGGATTTAAGCTGGATTCAGTATACACATCATCCACAATATCCAACACTGGTGGAATAGCAAGGGGTCTGTGTTGAGGTAATAAAAGGAAGTCTCTGAGACTTTTCTTGGATTCTGAGTAATCCTGGCCTTCCCAGTGGAAATGCTCCCTCATGGTATGTAGGATTTCTCCAAAGGAGTAGTCCTCAGGCGGTGAGGCTGATGGAATTGATTTCCTCAGCATCAGAATTCTCATAAGGGGGTAAAGAGTATCCTAGGTCGGAGGATGAATCAGAAGAAATGGACACCTGGTCAGATGAGTCATAGTCTGCATCCTGTCTAGGCCTTTTATCAGGAGGGGGATGGGACCCCCTGATCAGAGTGATTAGGTCTTCAGCCATTTTGAGCATTTGTCTTTTAGGCATAGAGGCCTGTCCTGGAGAGTGTTGTATTTGTTTCTTTGATTTTAAAGGAGGCTTTAATGCTTAAATGAGTAGGTCTGAAGACACCCTCTGAAACTGTGGGTTGCTCAGCTACTCCGGATCCCTCTGAAAGGTTAGTCTAGGTAGGCTGAATAACTTGTGCGTCCGAAAGCCCAGCCATCTCCACGTGGGAGTCAGAGGTGGCCTGTGGTTCTACAGAAGTGGTCGTCAGGGGCAGCGAAAGCACCTTGCTGAAAACCGGAGAACCGGCGACTGGCCTAGAAGAGGCTTCGTTGTCAGTTTTGGGCCTCCGATGCCTATCCTTGTCTTTGCGCTTTTTGTGTATTCCGGTTGGAAGTTCCGATGGCATGGTATAATTGAATTTTCTACCAAAATAATGTCGGGTGAAATCAAACAGACGTTTAATAGTGCGCTTGTTAAACCTAGCACAAAACCGACAACCAGTGACGTCGTGGTCTGGGCCTAAGCATGGGATACAATAGGAATGGAAATCCTTATGAGGTATTTGCTTCCCACAAGAAATACAGTTATTAACTTTTACTGACATCGGTCTGAGGCAAGAAAAAGTTTCCCCAACAGGGTACTTAGCTTTGTAGAAGACTTTGGTTCTGGATTCGGAATGAAAATCTCAGGAGACGGCTGACCGGCACTTGCGATGGTCTCAGTCTGGACATTGGAACAGCTGGACCAGTTACCTTAGTGTCTTTTTTTTTGTCAAGTCTCCTCACAAGCTTGAGCTCCTCCCTGTCCCATAATCCTCTGCTCTATGGAGATGCTCCAGATCTCGGTGCTGACATTGCAGCTTTAACGTCTCCAATGACCTTTACTTTTTAGGGATTTTTATTTTTATTTTTTTGCTATTTTATTCAGATAAGTAACTTTCTTCCATATAACATTTGAAGGGAAAGGTTGTAGTATGCGCTTCTGCTTCTTTTCTGCAGTTCTTTTGTAGCTGACTAAATTATCTTGAGTTTTCACTCCCTAACATTTCCCCTCTTCTTCCCTCTCCATCTCCTGTCTTATTTAAAAAAAAAAAAAAAAAAAAAAAAACTCTACTTCCGGGAATAAAGCTTACAGTGACTTTTCCCTTTTCTAACGCCTGGATATTTTCAGCATGTAATACCTTATCTTTACCTGCAGTTGTTTTGATTGCTGTATCTGGTAACTGTTTGTAGGCCCAATTATGGATAACGAACCCAACCCAGGTTTTACAAAATGGAAACAATGTGGCCACAAAGTCCACTCACAAGATGCCTATGACATTGTTTGGATGTGGGATACTTCGATGGTGACTATACTATTTGTAAATACATCAGCTCTTGCACACTGTTAGATAGAACAAATTAGTATTAAAAGGGATACTATGTTCTGAGCTGTAACCAGTAGAAAAAGCCACATCAGATGACAGACAGGAATTCTCCATGGGGCAAAAAACAAAGAAAAAGAAACGGAGGGCTGATGAATCTGAAATATCCATTTTGGAAAATTTGGATCCTGACAAAGCTCCCAGACTTTCTACCTCTCCACTTTGACCAGGAATGACTTCTGTGGGGACTACCACCAGATATTTGTCCTCCTAAATAGGAGTCTTCTGGCAGTAAAGACTCAGCACACAGAACAGCTGGAAGCTGTTCAGTGGAAAAAATACCCTCTCTAAATGTCTACGCTACTGCATTTCCTACTGCTACACTTCTGAAGGAAGAAAGCACAGTTGTGCAAGTTCTACTTACCTGTAACAGTAAAAGTTCACAGTACACACTGCCTTACTGCCATTCAGGAAGTAGTGTCCTACTACCCCCTCCTCTGGAAGCCCACCAAAGCTCAGAGTCCCTCTCACTGCCTGTCAATTTGATGGACCAATCACCTGCGAGTACAGGGAATGCTTTACAGACCCCATTTAGTTTTCTAGGCTCCAGCAGGAAGAGGAGATGGAAACATGCTTTTGCAAACACCTACTGTTGCAAACCAAAACACACACACAATACTTGCTGTGGAGCATTGCTCATTGGCAACCCAAACACCCAATTACGTACATCAAAAAAGGGGAATGGTGAGTAGGTACCATCAGTAAGGCCATGTGTTCTACACCATATGTTGTTACATATAAGTAGGACTTGTGCAACTGTACTATATTAAGCAAACACACTGCCTTACTGGCACTCCGGTAGATTCCCAAAGCTTACCCAACCTAGGAGGAAGGAAGGATGTGGGTCCTGGAGCCCCTGGAGAATGGTCCTAGCAAAGCCTGCTCTAGATCTAGAAAAGCTTGCAGTGCTTTGTAATGGTATGGACAGAGGACCAAGTTGCTACCTCTGAACAAGAAAAGAAAGGCCCTGGTGGAATATGCCTTTACCTTGCCATGGTGGAACAAAAAACAATAATGACAGGACAACCAAAGTGCAGGTTGAACCTTCTTGCCCCAGTGTCGGAAATAAAAAGCCTCTCTGCCTTCCTGAGTGGTTTAATTTTGTCAAGGTAGTACCGGAGCTGCTGGTGCACATCCAAGGTATGAAGTATCCTCTTATCCCTTATTCTAAGGTTCTGGGAAGAACACTGGGAGGTTGACTTTGAATTCTGAGATCACTTTAGACATGAAATAGGGGTTAGTGTGCAACACAACTCCATCCCTGTGTAAAATAAGATAAGGTTGCCCCACTGTGTGAGCTTGCAGCTGAGAGACTTGCCTTGCAGATGTCAGAGCAATAAACAAAAAAAGAAGTTATGCACTCACCATAACTATCTGTGTGTGTTGTCCACCTTCACCTTCATTCTTACCAGGATGGGTTCAGATCCGGATCCTTAGATCCAACTCAGCCTCTATACACAAGCTCAAGGTCTTCCACTAGCTCGTGGCTAACCCTATCCAGCCTGCACACTAGGAAAAGCTCCTCAGATCTTGTTTGCAGTTATAAGAGAAATAAAGATAAAGGCAATTTAATAATTCAGAGTACAATAAAGAAGGCCAAATAATGATATCCAACTGTACCAACTCAGTCTTCCAGGAGTAAAAATGGCCGGGGAAAGGAGGGTGGGATGTAAGAATGAAGGTAAAGATGGACAACACACATGGAATGTTATGGTGAGTACATAACTTCTTTATGTGTTGTCCTATCCTGCCTTCATTCTTATCAGGATGGGACAGCGGCCCTAGCACCATCTTTCTCGGGTGGCTCAAGAGAAAATATTCTTCAAAATCATGGAATCAAAGGAGGCAATGCTCCTGGAAGCCGAATCGACTTTGTAATGAGTGATAAAGGCATGTGATCTTGCCCATGTTACCGCAGCACAAATGGCATCAATTGGTAGTCTAGCCAGAAAGGTGGAAGAGGTTGCTATGGCTCTTGTAGAGTGGGCTTTAACTCTATGGGGAAGATCTCTGTTTTGAGATTTATAGATGAAGATTATACAATCTGAAAGCCATTTTGAAAGTGTCACTTTAGAGATTGAAGTACCTTTCTTTGAATCAGAAAAGAATGTAAATAGCTGGTCAGATTTTCTGAAGCTTTTAGTCCTTTGTAAGTAGAAACTAATAGTCTATGCACATCCAGCTGACATAACGTATTCTGCCTTATTCCCGTAATTTGGACAAAAGACTGGTAAGCTCTAGAGATTGGTTCAAATTTGACTCTGAACTTACTTTTTGGCAAAAAGGAAGGGTTCATTCGCAAGGATACCCTGTCTCTGTGGAAAAGCAAGTAGGAGGGCTTTATTGACTATGCTTGCAGCTCTGACCACCTCCTAGCAGAGATAATTGCTATCAACAGAATAGTTTTCCATGTCAAAAAATTTTGAGTTTGCATTTTGATGCTGGCTCAAAAGGGGGGGAAATTAAATGAGACAGGATGAAATTTAAGTCCCATGGTGCTGGGGGGGGGGGGTCCTCTTATAAGGTGTTCATAGTAATAAAGTGCCTTTAAGAAATGATTTGCATAGCCTATGAGACATAACATTGAGGGCAGACTCACGTATATGAAAACTAGATATCGCTGCTAGTTGAACTCTAACAGCCACAGCTGCACCCTTGTTGAATAATCTTGCTAGGAATTCTAGAATGGAATTAACTGGGGCAGTAAAGGGATCAATGTGGTTACAAAAAGACCATAATGAAAATCTTTTCCATTTGCTTCTATATATCATTCTTGTAGAAGCCTAATGAGAAGAAATTAGGATGTGCTTAACTGATGGAGAGGTTAGGAAACTTGGCTATGGTCAGAATCGGAGCAGCCAAGCTGTCAAATTGAGGGTCTGAAGGGAATGCTGGAGTGTTCTTGATGCACAAGTCAAAAGGTCTGGAACTGGGTCCAAAATCCAAGGCTCCTCACGAAGATGAGGCCACAGGAAGCAGAACCAGATTTGATGAGTATCAAGTCCCTTCCCAAGCAATTGGCTTTCTGAAGAACTTTGGGTATTAATGGAAAGGGAGGGAAAAGCATAAGGGAGACCCGAGTGCCAATTGTGGAGAAGTGCATCACTTGGTGACTCCCCTGGAGGGGGGGATAAGGGGGCAAAGTAGCTGGTGCATTTGGTATTCATGGATGTCGCAAAAAGATCACAGCAAGGCTGGCCCCATTTGTGGAAAATCTTTTCCGCTACTTCCTGTTTCAGGGACCACTCGTGAGGGCATCAGAATCGCTCTGCTGTCTGTCTGCTATCACACTGGATTTCTCTGGGATGTGCATTGCTATCAGAAAGCGATGGAAGGAGGTCGCCCACTGCCATACTCTCAGGGCCTCTTGACAAAGGGGGTAAGATCTGGTTCCTCCTTGTTTATGTACCATACAATTGACATATTGTCTGTCTGTAATGCAATAGTTCCCAGAGGAAGAGTGTCCTGGAATGCTTGCAATGCCAGAAGCACCACTCTCATCTCTAGGACATTGATGTGCAAATGGGCCTCATGATCCTGCCAGGTGCCTTGGACCATCTTTCCCAGATAACACCCCCCCCACCCTATCTGAGAGGTGTCCATGGTCACTGTGGCCAATGGGTGGGGAAGTACAAATGGTCAACCTAGCCTCACAAGTGGAATAAAGTCACCAACAAAGGTCTTTTTTTGCAAGATTCTGTTATTACTTTGTGGGACATTGGCAATTCCTGCATAAACCACTGAGTGGACAGTAGCCATCGGAGAATTCTCATGAGTAGACGTGCTAATAGATCAAGGTTATTCCTACTGCCGTTGTCCCCAAAACATTTAGGACTATCCTTTTTTCTTTGTGAGAAGATTTAGAATTTGACGTAGTAGAACTTGAACTCTTTCTGGAGGAAGCTTGGCCATCATATTTGTTGTATCCAATTCTGCTCCTAGAAATAAGACATGCTGAGAAGGCAGCAAAGCAGATCTCTCAGAGTTTATTGTAATTCCTAGATGAGAGCAGAGCTGCAAGCTGGTGTCTCTCGCTTTTATTAGTAGATGCTCGGTGGTGGCGGTTAGGAGCCAGTCAAGTATGGAAACACCCAGAATCCTAGGCACCTCAAGTGAGAGACTACTGCCATAAATTTGAACACTCTGGGGGCTGTAGTGAGGCCAAAGGGCAGAGCTCGAAACTGGTAGTGACTGAGTCCCAGCCGAAAGCCCAGGTGTCTCCTGGATCGCCTGTCCATTCTTATGTGGTAGTACGCATCCTGGAGGTCTACTGAGCGCATCCAATCATCTTGTCCCAGAAAAGGGAGTAATGACTGCAGTGTTACCATCTGGAACTTGGACTTTCTTACTGATTTGTTTAGATTGCTGTGATCCTGAACTGGTCTCCAGTCCTGTTTTCTTTGGAACTAAAAAGAATCTTGAGTAAGTTCCGGATCCCATTTGGTCTGCGGGGACTGTTTGGATGATTTTTGTCTGGAAACTTTTGAATTTCTAACGTTGCCTGTTCTCTTTGACTGGGTGGAATATCTGGGATCTTTTTTGTTTGGGACTGGGAAGGAAAAGGGTATGGAGTAATCCCTGGATATGATGCTTTGTACCCACTTGTCTTTTGTTATTTGTAGCCAGGCTTCTGAGTACAAAGATAAGTGGCCCCCGACTTCCTCCAGAGATGGAAAGGCGGGCCTCCTTTCTGGAGCACTGAAAGGGCTTACCAAAGAAAGATTCTCTGTCACCCTGATTCTGCAGACCCCTCTGCCACGTGGTCAGCATCTTCCATTACTACTTCCCCCTCTGCCCCTGGGGGAAGATTCACCATGCATGTCCTGGAAAGCTCTCTGGGATTTTCAAAACCACATTTATCCACTTCCTTTCTGACCTTTGGGATATGGTCTGGTAGGTAGGGGAGACGCAGACTCCTACGGCAGACAGTGTCTTTCCTTCTTGCTCACACCTGGTTAGTGTGTCCTTGAATTTGGGCCTGAATAGAGACAAGCCATCAAATAGGGCATTCACAAAGGAAGATTTAAAGGGGCCCGCAAAGTCACACAAGTACACCCAAGAATGTCTCCTGAGGGAAATTCCTGAACCTGCTGCTCTACTCGCTTCACTCGCTGCATAAGAAATCAGTCTTGTGGAGGAGTTGACAACTGAATTTAAGGTAGACAGCTGAGAGAAAACTTTCTCCGAAACCTCTTCAGCTACTGAACCTTGGAGAGTATCTCCTAACTCCTTCAGGAGAGATCTCTGCAATCTAGTAAAATACATCAGTTAATTCAGCAATGTGAGAGCAAAAGTCACTGAAGAAAAACTGCGCTTTCCATATCTGTCCATTGTATGAGATTCCTTGTTTGGTGGGTGAACAGAAGATGATGTCTCACAGTTCCTTCTTGGTGGCTACTGCCACCACCACAGCATCTACTGGGACTACCTTAGTTAAAAAGATTTTGTGTGAGGGGGACCTGAACTTATTTGGCCTCTGAGGAACAGGTTCCACTGAATCTGGAGACTCCCATACCATCCGAGAAACTAGATCCAGAAGTTGGTCGAAAGGTGGAGACACTGGAGTGGAGGAAGGGTGAGATCCAAAGGCCTTCAGGTACACAGACTCCTCTGCTGAAGGGTTGGTGGACTTTCAGCCGCCTAAATATTTTTAAGATGTCTCCAAACGAGACATCATCAGGAGGTGACCATGAGGACCCTTTAGCTTCATCAAGGTCCGTATCAGAAGTCATGGACTCCGCTGGAGAGTCTAAATTCTTCCATAACCTCTTCCAAGGGACATCCTCAGAGAGATACTCTGGAGAGGTTTCAGAAAAATTGGGAGGGTACCCTGTGGGGCATCCGGAGGTCTAGGATCTCCGTCCCTTTGGATGCAAGGGTATAGAGGCAGACACCAGTGCTTTTGGGGGAAAAACGCCCAGAGATTACAGCAGAACTGCCTGTGGAGACAGTACTCTCATCAGCCTCAAAAGCCCCCCATCCCTGATCCGAGGAAATCTCTCAATCTGAAGATGTCGAGGGAACCCGCAGGATCAAGGACGATGGCCCAGAGGCTGAGGTAGGACTCAAGCTCACCAAAGCTGATGCCCTGAGAAGCAAGGGTGGGGATCCCACAACTGTCCAATCTGACTCACTTCCCTGGACCCAACTGGACAGCGTAGGTTTCTAGAATCCTTGACCTTCGATGGAACAGACGACGTCGGAGCAATGGTCGGATCTGAATATCTTGTAATAGGTCTTGGGTCCGATGGTTCCACTAATATTAGCGCTGGAGATTCGGACTCCGAAGTTCAAGGTCGGATTGAAGGAGGAATCAGAGCAGAAGGGGAGGATGTGGTTGGATCTGAAGCCCTCAGGGTTGGATATGATAACAGCTTGGCCAGCGCCGGTTTCCTTAATAGCTTCTGTACCACTTGATCCATGTCATCATCGGATAGGCTCCTGGAAGACAGAGTGGAAAGGGTTGGAGACTTGGAAGTTTGAAGTATAGGTGATCTTAGAGTAGGGCGAGAATGGCTCCAAGACAGGGGACCAGCTCTGCAACTCAAACTCTACAGGCACTGAGAATGATGGTGCTGGAGCTGTAGATTTTTCAGATCAGACAGACTTAAGATCCATTGTTGAAATTTGGCAACCTTTTTTGAAGGCTCTGATGAAGCACTAGAAGAGGAAGATCTCTTCCAGACTTGTCAGATTTTTAAGATGGAGACTGGTCAGACTTTGATAAACCTGGACCCGTCTTGTATTCCTTCTGAGAAAGATTTTTTAAGAGACCTCGGTATCAATTTGTTTTTTCTCTCCAGGAGAGCCCTGTGATTAAAGGAATGACAATTGGAACAAGACTCATGGAGATGGACAGCTCCTAGGCAACAGACACAAATTGTGTCTCTATCAGTTAGGTACATTTTCTGTCCAGATTTTTTGAAACCTGATGGTTTAGAATCTTTAGAAGACATCCTGAAAAAAATAGGGATAGTAACAAGGCAAATTCGCTGGAGAAGCACAGCCCTCTAACTTAAATGGGCTACACCCGGCAGACTGAAAGGACAAGGGGTAGCCCTCTAACTTAAACAGGCTAAGGGTAAGACAGTTCTCTAATTTAAACAAATGGACCTTAATTCCTAAAAGATAAAAACAAGCTAAGAAGGCCCTCTAACTTAATATGCAGACACCAGAGGTCAATTCCTCGGTCAGATCTGACCACAAGCAAATCACCATAGACATCCACCCCCCACCCCCATTAGGGAAACCACCGTAAAAGATTTCTTCAAAGCCAACTTCAAGCTTCTTAAGACAGAAGTGGCAAACTTCACGACACCCATGCTGATGGACAATAGAGATAAGACTGCTGAATCCTATACAATTGCACTTTATAAGCACTTGCATGAGTGCATGTATCGTGCAATGCCTAACAGAACCAAGATGCTATTCTCCAAAAAAAGGAAGCCAATCTGGTGGTCCCCTGCTATAAACAAATTCTACAACAGAAGAAAAACTGTTGCAAAAAAAGAGTAAAATCCCATGATTGGAGGAACTCCATGGTCAGCCTCAGTAAGAAGCTGAGATCCCTCATAAAATCCTCCAAAGCTAGTTATGAAAACAAAATCGCCACTGATTCTAAAGATAACCACAAAGCATTCTATAGCTATGTCAAGAATCTCAATGGCAATACTCAGATCTGCTCTGAGTTACAGCACAATGACACTAAACATACAGAACCAACTGATATTGCCAACATCCTGGCAGATAGGTTCAGTGTTCTCTCATCCCCTAAAGGGACCATCTCTATACTGGAAGAATGCAAAGTACCTGCAATCACAACTGCACAAGTAAAAAAAACACACACTCTAAAGCCAAGAACACAGCATCCATGGGACCCGACAACATCCCAGGTTGCATTCTACATGAAACTGAGTCAAAAGGCAACCACGAAACGAAACAATCGCCACCAGGAAGTCAGCCAAAGCTCTTTATTCCAAAACCAAGCAGACAAGGCTGTCATCAGCCACGAAAAAACATGTAAACGCCTTAATCCTCTGATAACGGACAGTATGCGTTTTCGTCAGATACTCGACTTCTTCAGACAGTCAGTACATTCAATTAACACAGTATGTATAACGTTGACCATCAATTGATTAATTGAAATTATTACAATATTTGCAGAATAGACACCCATTCTGCAAATATTGTAATAATTTCAATTAATCAATTGATGGTCAACGTTATACATACTGTGTTAATTGAATGTACTGATTGTCTGAAGAAGTCAGAATCTGACAAAACATACTGTCCTATCAGAGGATTAAGGCGTTTACATGTTTTTTCGTGGCTAATGACAGCCTTGTCTGCTTGGTTTTGGAATAAAGAGCTTTGGCTGACTTCCTGGTGGCGATTGTTTCGTTTCGTGGTTGCCTTTTGACTCAGTTTCAGTTTGGTTGCATTTCCCACTTTTGGTTTTATTGCATTCTACATGAACTACAGAACGAACTGGCACCTCACCTAAGTACCATGTTCAATCATAGCCTCACCTCAGGTTTGTGCCCACTGAATGACGCACAACGGTTATCCCACTCCATAAAGGGGGAGCCACCAAGGACCCCGGGAACTACTGCTCCATTAGCCTGAAGAGCCTGGTCTGCAAGGCTATGGAGCATATCATGGA
Organism: Protopterus annectens; assembly: GCF_019279795.1. Lineage (NCBI taxonomy): Eukaryota > Metazoa > Chordata > Ceratodontiformes > Protopteridae > Protopterus > Protopterus annectens. The sequence continues at coordinate 73,936,615 of NC_056742.1, forward strand.
ACTTATAAACAATGACATCTCCAAACCCTGGACCTTACCCAGTTCGGGTTTGTAAAAGGCAGATCATGTCTCCTAAACCTGACCGACTTATTTGAAGCAGTCACCAAATCCGTAGATAAGGGTAATGTGGTACACAGCCTATCTAGATCTCGCCAAGGCTTTCAACACCATCCCCCCATTCTGGAATTATAGACAAACTCACTAAACTGGGTATAAATCCCTGTGTCACAAGATGGGTTGCCAACTGGCTCACTGACAGAACCCACACTGTGAAAGTAGCAGACACTAAATCCAATTTCAGACCAGTGACAAGTGGAGTACCACAGGGTTCAGTCCTAGGTCCTCTCCTGTTTGGTATCTACTTCTCTGAAGTACAGGCTAACACAGAAGGTCTTTGGCTAACAAAGTTCACAGATGACTGCAAACTAGGAGCCATAATCAAAACTCGTAATGACGTGGACATCCTACAAAAGGGCCTCAATGAGACAGATGCCTGGTGTCAAAGCCATGGCCTCAAGCTCAATGCCAAAAAGTGCACTGTCATCCCTTTTGGTAAAAACTCTGTACCCATGAACTACCAAACAGGCGGTAGTCTACTTAACACCGAAAGCGTGATGAGACCTTGGGACACAGGTGGACAGTAGTCTCTCCTTTGATAATCACATCGACACAGTAGTCAGGAAATCCTTCTATGTGGCACACCTCATCACAAAAGGTTTCTCATCCAGGAAAAAAAAAAAAGAGGTCACTGTTCCCCTCTACTCATCACTCGTTAGACCCATTATAGAGTACAATGCCCCTTTAGGTATGTACCTCACAAGAAATCTACAACTGGAAATGCCACAGAAATACCCCACAAAGAGGATTACCGGCCTCAAACAGATGCCCTACGCAGACTGTCTCAAAAAACTCCAGCTTTACTCTGTCACATATCGCCTACTCAGAGGCAATCTCTGCCTAACATACACAGCTATGTCAAACCCAGAACTGTTGGACATGCTCCACGTAAAGAAATCCCAATCCCTCCTAGCTAAACGCTCTAGGGACCTAAACCTTGTCACCACAACAAACAGAACATGCTGGAGGGATAGATTCCTGTCTCAGAGACTTCCTATACTCTGGAACAAATTACCTATCTATATCAAACAAAGCCCCCTATTCGCAATCTTCAAGAAAAATCCTGATGATTGGATGGGAGATAGGAAATTCGCCCCAGGATCACTTCTGTGGCTCTACTTGACAGGGGCACAGGAAAATAATTTTCTTGGGTGGCAAAAGCCAGGGTGCCATTTGGCTAGGCTTATATAGGCCCTAGGGCCAATAGCCTAGTACCTACCTATGAACCTGTTAAAGGTGGATGTCCACCAGGCAAGGCTTGTTCTTTCTTGAGGATCTTGTTTTGGTCCTGTCCAGTATGGTTGAATCAATACATTTGGGTGTCCATGCCATCAGTGAGGGCAGGGGCTATGAAATTATTAATGTTGTCATGTATTAGGTTGTAATTAGCTTTGAAAAAGTTTTTTAGTCTAGTTGCTTCTAATAGGGAGTCATATGTTGTTACTTCTAATCAGACTGATTTATGATCAGATCATACTACGGAGGGCCATACACACGGGGTGGTGCAATGATCAACCATGTTAGGGAGCACCAGATCCAGTGTGTTTGGGCCCCTTGTGGGGGTGTTAACCAACTGGTCCAAGGCATTGGAGTTAAGCCCAAGAACCGTTGGGTAAGGGTGCTAGTACACATATATTTTACCCAGTCTATGGATGGGCAGTTACATTCACCCAAAAGTGAAACATCATTGAAAACCAGGGTGTTTGGCTGTATCTTAAGCAATTCAAGTAGATCAAAGTATGTAGTGTGGACATCCTGGTTCATGGAGGGGGTCTTATAACTGGCAATAAATTGGAGAGGGGTCTTACTCGCAGTCAAACTGGACCTGGTTTAGATCAAGGGAGTCCATTTGTTTAACCAATCTAGAGGTGTATTTATCTTTGATGAATACTGATACTCCACCTTCTTTAGTTCTCTAAACTGAGGTGCACCAATCACTTCTAAAACTGTGTGGAGTAAATCCTGTGTGTGAGAAAGTGTGTGGTAATTGCCCATGCCTAATACCATAAGAAAAGAGAACCAAGATTGCCAGGACCAAAATGGATACACCCCAATGACCTTTGGCATTTCCGTCTGAATTTTTAGAGGTATCTTGTGAATCACTGGAAAGAGTAGAAGTGCAAACAAAAACATTCACATGGAAGGGAATGATAACCCATCTGTCATCCAAGCATGGCTGCAAGGATGTCTGGAAAAGAACTTCTCCAGCTGTCTGTTTAGAAATGAGGCAAACAAACATATCTGAAGCATTCCCCACATCTGGACTAGATCCTAGAACACCACTGCCTTGAGCTGCTACTCATGTGGGTCTGCCTAGGATCTGCTTAGTCTGTTTTCCACAGTGTTTTGCTCTAACTAGATGTATGATGCCTGAAGAATCACAGAACATTGTAAAGCCAGCTCCTAACCAGCACAGGGGGTAAGACTTTGTACCCCCCTTGTTTGTTGAAATACATCACAATTGTGTTGTCCATCACTACAAGAGAGGACCCGGTGTCCACAGGTGATGAAGGACCTTCAAGGAGTGAATCACCACTAACACTTCCTTGATACTGACATACTTCTGTGCATCCATGGGCCTCCAAGTGGCCCACACTTGCACTACCATTGACAGCTCCCTAAGCAAACCAGACAAACCTGTCTGAACCGATTGTGCTGGAACAGGTGGGAAAGAAGGGAAGTCCTGGACTGATACCCAGCTGTGCTCTCACTACTTTAACTCTCATCTGATAAAGTCCAACACCGGCAACTGAGCTTCTAGGGAATGTAAGTGGTGGGTCCAACAATTTCATACTCAACACTGAATTTGCTTCATGTGGAGACAGGCCAGTGATATCATGTGAATCATGGATGCCATAAATCCTAGAAGTTTTAGGAATTCTCTTGCCAAGGTGATGTTCCTCCTGGAGAATTCCTGAAATATCATCTGGTAGGACAGGACCTTGTTTTCAGGAAAAAAGGACAATTTTTATCAATTAAGTACCCAGGAAGAAGAGTCTTTGTGAGGGTGCCAGATACAATTTCCAAAGGTTCAACTTGAACCCTTGCTGAGAGAGCAAGGACAACACCTTCTCTAGCAATTTCTAAACACCTGGATACAGATTTTGCACATATCAGCAAATTGTCCAAGGAAAAACATGAATACCAAGAGTCTGGCAGTGAGCCACTACAGCACTACGGCATTTCATAAACATTCTAGGTGCAATGTACAGCCCAAAGGCCAGTGCAAGGAACAGATAGTGCCAACACCAGGCACAACTAATGTCATATCTCCTGAAGTAATGAGCAACTGAAACATATTGATATGCACCCTTCAAGTTTAGGTTCACCAAGAAGCAGTGGTTCTGCAAAAGAGGAAGCACTGTCTGCAAGGTGAACATCTTGAACTTGGGGACCTCAAAAGTATTCAGAAAGGATAGGTCCAACATCAGTCTCCACTCCTCTTTTTTGTGGACCAGAAAATTCTGGAGTATAACCTTTTCATTCTCTCCAAAGGAGGGAGCTGCTCTGTGTTCCAGAGTCCAGCACCTGCCAGAGAATAGGAGGAAATAAAGGATGGTCTAGCAGGTGAGGGAGAACCCCATGAATGGAGGCAGATGTTCCTTTCACTGACATCTGTAACCTCTAGTCACAATCTTGAGCGCCCATTTGTTGGAAACCACTGACCGGCAAGGTGCCTTGTTGAGAACTAACTTTCCAGACAGGGTACCAGGAGGGGAACCTAGGAATGATGAGTGCCGAGCCTTGGCATAATCACAGGTTGGAAAGGGGATAAATCCTTTTTTGGGAAAGGAATCCCTTGTTAGGTTCGGCTGAGTTTTCATCTTGCCATTTCCTTTTGGTGCCTTGACTTTTGTGCGTCTGTTTGCTGGGCCACCAAAATTATCCTATGTATTGGAGGAAATCAGGGGATATGAAACATTTTAGACACCCTTTGTATCAGTTTACCTCGGTCATTCCAGTGTTTTAGGATATAGTTGCTCTGCCAAATACACAAATCAGAATCAAGCACAGCATTCACAATCTCATTTTTTTTAGCTCAACAAAAAAACTTTGGTTGTGCAACCAAGCATACCTTCCTTACCACCAATGATAGCACTGCATTTCCAGAAACAGTATCATACCCTCCAAGGCACTCCTTTAATGTACATTTAGACAGTTGAGAAACATTGGAAATCACTTTCACACACAGTCTTTCTAATCAGCAAGTAACAATGCAGTGAACTCATCTAAACTATACATATATCTCAATGCAAACTTCCGCATAATACACTGGTAGTTAAACATTTTAAAAGCTACTGTGCTGGAATATGCCATCTTCTTTCTCTGAGATTCTAGCCACTTGCCTAGTTTACCTTGAGGGAATGGGTTTCATGAAGACATGGTATTTTACTGGCAACAGTCACTGGGGACACAGAAACAGGATCTGCAGATAAGGAGGCTTTTTTGTGTAGGCATGGCTGAGCACATCCTGAATTTCTTAAACACTTTTTAAGATAAATTCAGTACAGAATTACAAGCTTTCTTGAAAACATCCGCTGTGTTGATGACAGAGTTGGAAGGTCCTGATATCCGGGGTTTCAACTTCCAAAAGATAACCTGCTGAAAGTGGAGGCAGCTGATGATTGCTCCCAACAGAATATATCCTTACATCTAACCAACATTTGGAAAAAAAGAAAACATCTGTTTGTCCTCTGAGGAAACTGAGTGGTCAGACTCTGATACTTGTGAAACCTCAGATTCCGGATCCCCTTCAAAATCACGATCCTTGGGTGGGTGAACCTGGTGGGAGCACAGGTGTTATTCATAACCTGGGTTTGCACCCCATAACCAATGGCCTGAATAATGACCTAGTCAGAGCCACCTATGCTCCTGCTCAGAAAAAAAAACAGTTGGAGATGATTGCCCTGTAATGTGGTGGATCTTCTGTCTCTTTTTAGCATGCACTACTATAGTGCGAGAATCCCTGGGTGGGGGGCATTAACACTGGCAACAGATTCTGTACGCCTGACTTCCCCTGCACCTAAAGAGTTTGGTTCTCCCATACCTGAGCCAAGCACTGATACAGCCCCAGATGATGTGTCTGACCCTCATGTCACGTACAGTACTGGTAACTACCACCACACCAGGGGACCTAGAGGTAAAAGGATGCAAGTGGTCCAACAGCCTGCCCAAGGCTACTGCGAAGTCACAAACCAAAGGCATGCTATTTGGGTACAAAAGAGGTATATGGTGGGGGAGCTTAGAGTCTATTAAGTCAGGGAACAAAAACTAGCATGAACAATACCAAATAATGGCAGTAAGATCAGCCAGTAAAAAATGAACACATTCCTCCTATTTTTCCTCTAAACAGCAAACTGAAGTGCATTTCTGCAGGGGTATTATTCTGAACACTGGACTGAATTAAATCACAGAAGTTTCAGTAACACAGTTCAATGCACAAATACATGCACAAAAGTTCAATTTCTGTAAAACAAATTTTCAGCCCCCAAATGAACAGAAACAGCATAAAACAGTATTAGACAAAAAATAAAGCATAAACTTATAAAAAAAATCTTGTGAGAAATGTTTAACATTAGAAATGGCATCAAAATCGTGATTTAGAAAAATAATTTAAAATGCTGTAATCCTGCTCAGTTACCTCAAATAATCATAACCCCACAGAAAAACTTCAATATTTGTAAGTTTTCCTGTCAAAATTAATCAGCAGAAAAAAACAGCAGTGATGAATTTGCAGTTCTAAAAGCAGAAGGTAATGAAAAGAACCAAAGTAAAATAGCCTTAGTCCAGAAACTCACCTAAACATTCATAAATGGCCATAAAACACATTTGAAAAGTTAAACATTGCCAGAAACCAACAATCAGCTTAAAATAACAGTATATAAGACTTGTACTGTGCAGTTAAGTAAACAGTAAAGAATATACAATATTTCTAATAAGAGAAAGCAGTCAAAGTAGCAGAATACCCTATATCCAAGCACCGATACAAAAAGCAGAGGGAGTATAAAAAAAAAAAAAAAAAGTACAGTTGTGTACACTTACCATAAATGTAGATGTTCTAGTGTCTTCACTGTTGCAGTCATCACATTTGGGTCATCTGCTTGCAGTAGCCCTCAGTTGGCCTGATTAACAAAGTCTTGGGTCCTGCGTCGGTTGCTCTCTCTTCTTCCGTGACGTCAGGTCGTCAGGGGTATAAAACATGCAGCCGACGCCATTACATCAGTTTTTCTTGCCCCAAATGTCAGGTGCCCCCCAATGGGAAGCAATTACATATATAAAAATACAAGGTTATACCTCCAACAAAAAAGCAAATACACCAAAAAGCTTTTAAGCGCAGTAAAGGAGAGTAGAGGTGTAGCCAAAAGAAGACAGGGGGCTGGAGGGAGGGTAACCAGGACTGTAACAGTGAATAAACTCGAACATCTACATTTATGTTAGGTATACACAACTGTACAATGTTCTTAGTGTTTCACTGTTGCAGTCACCACATTTGGGTAGATTCCCAAAGCTAAAGACGGGAGGAGGAATTTAGACAGCATTAGGACCAGCTATAAGGACCTGCAAGACTGCAGAGGCAAACCCAGCTCTGGATTTATTGAAAATTGGCAGATGGTAATGCTTGGCGAAAGTATGTACAGAACTCCAGGTAGCAGCTTCTAGGATGTCACTGGTAGGGATGCCTCTGAGAAAGGCTGTAGAGTTGTTGAGTGGGGACTGATCCCCTGTGGGATAGGTTTTCCATGGTGCTTGTAGCAGAAATGAATGCAACCACCTATCCATTTGGAAATGGTTTGCTTTGAAATAGCTTTCCCCTCTGCCCCTGCAGCAAATGCCACCAGCAGTTGTTCAGATTTCCTTTGAGGTTTAGTCCTGTCCAAGTAGAATCTAAGTGGTCTGTGCACATCTAAGGAGTGCAGTATCCACTCCCCTTTGTTCTGTGGATTAGGAAAGAAGGTTGGCAAATGAACGGACTGATTACGGGCCACACTGTATAGCATCTTGGGCATGAAGAAGGGATTGGTCCTGAGGGACACCCTGTCCGCATGAAAGATGATGAAAGGCTCCACTGCCATAAGGGCCTGTAATTCAGATACCCTTCTTGCTGACGTCATTGCTAAAAGGAAAGCTGTTTTCCAAGAAAGGAATTTTAAGTCTGCAGTAGCAGCTGGCTTGAAAGGAGGAAGAATGAGTTTTTCCAATACAAAGTTAAGGTCCCAGGCTGGAGTTGGAGCTCTCCTGGGTGGTCGTAAATTTTTGGCCCCTCTGAGGAACTGCTTGAGCAGTGGATAAGAGAAGAGGGGAAGTGCTGTTACAATGAGCTGAAATGGCTGGGGCGTGAATTTTGATAGAGGAGAAAGGCAGGCCCTTGTGAAGCATCTCAGTTAAGTATTGTAAAATCTGAGGTAAATTGGGCACTGCTGTGCTCATCCCTTGAGACTGGTTCCAGGTACAGAATCTTTTCCATTTTTCAGCAGAAGATTTTCTAGTACTAGGCCTCCTTGTCTCTAAAATGATATCCATCACTGGTTTACTGAGGGATGGTAAAGGAGAGATTAGGTAATTAGACAGGCTGCTAGGTTCAGTGTTTGAACTGAGGGTGCAGAGTCTGGTTCTCCTGCTGAGACAATAGGTAGGAGTCTAAGGCAAGTGTCATGGGGCCAACAGTGACACACTGCGCAAGAGGGGGTGCCAGTGTTGGCGTGGCCAGTCTGATGCAATCAAAATCGTCCTTGGTTTGTCTTGTTTGATCTTTAGTAGTACTTTGGAGAGCAGAGGCAGAGGAGGAAAGGCATAAGCTGACAGTTTTGTCCAGCTGAAGGACAGAGCAACCACTTTCCAAGCTTGTTTGTGGGGAGTCCTTGTGCAACATTTGTTCAATTGATAGTTCTGGGGGGAGGCAAACAGATCTATATCTGGGCTCCCCCATTTGCTTGTCAACAAGTTGAAAATCCTTGGTTCCAGTTTCCACTCGTGTAGGTCCATGAGGTTTCTGCTTATTTCGTCTGCCAGTGTATTTAGTTTTCCTGGCAGGAATTAAGCCTGTAGATGCACTTGGTAGCTCAGGGCTGTGTTCCACAATGCCATGGCTAGTCTGCAGAGGGGGTAAGAATGTGTACCCCCCTGCTTGTTTATGTACCACATAACAGTGGTGTTGTCCGTCTTTACCATTAATTGTTCTGGAAGAATGTGGTCCTTGAAGGCTGTCGGAGCATTCTGTCCAGCTAACATTTCTTTTTGATTGATATGCAGGTGCATTTGACTTGGGTTCTTTTTGCCCTGAATGCACTTCTCTGCCAGGTGAGCCCCCCATGCATGTCTGATGCGTCTGTTAGGGTTTTGGGCGGCAGTGGGTAGTGTGAATGGTAGTCCCTTGTTTTGGTGGCAGGCCTCTGCCCACCAAAGGAACTCTAGGCATAGGCAAGGTATGATGGGAATCATTGCTTCTAGATCCTGAGAATGTTGACACCATAGTCTTTTTAGATACCATGGTAGTTTCCTCATATGCAGTCTTGCATATGGAATTAGAAAAATGCAGGAGGCGATGAACACCAAGGCTTGTAGTATTTGCCTTGCAGATAGCAGGGCTTTTGTGGCCACTTGTTTGAAGTAGGTTGTTAAATGTTTCTCTGGCATGAGTAAAGCCATCTGGGAAACTGTATTCAAGCTTGCTCCCAGGAATATAATTTGTTGACAGGGTACCAGGTGTGATTTCTTTTCGTTTGTGTACCCCAGACAAGTTAGCACCCCTTGTACAAAGGCCAGGTGATTCAAAAGTATGTCCTGGCTTTCTGCCTGAATTAGACAATCATCCAGGTATGGGTATATTTGAATACTTCTTTGCCTGCAAAATGCAATGACTGGAGCTAGGCACTTTGAATACCCTGGGCACAGTAGATAAGCCAAAGGGCAGTGCAGTGAACTGCGTGTAGCCTACTTTGAAGAGTAGGTATCTTCTGCAAGATTCCCTGATTGGGATGTGCAGGTATGCTTCCTTTAAATCTAAAGTTGCCAACCAGGCATCTTTGCCTAGCATGGGAAGCAACTGGTGAAGAGTCAGCATCTTGAATTTTGGAATCACCAAAAAGGTGTTTAGAATACACAGGTCCAGGATAGGACACCATGAATCGTCTTCTGGGTACCAGGAAAAGTCTCGAATAGAAACCTTGTCCCTTTTCCTCTTCTGGTACCAATTGAATAGGCCCCATGCTTGAGAGAGAAAGTATTTGCTCTTGGGCCTCTGCCCACTGATTTGGGGGTAGATCTGGCCACCCGCTTGGTGTTGGTAACGTGTGGAAGTGAAATCTGTATCCCTGGGACACTATATTTAGAACCCATTTGTCCTGGGTAATGAGTTCCCAGTTCTTTGCATGAAGAGCAATCTTTCCCCCCAAAAGGGCAGTCAGTTGAGAAGTGCTTGGAAGTTTTAAAAATAAGTCACTGAAACAGTCTACCACATGGGGGAGTTTTATTACTCCCAGATTTGGAAGTGGAGACCCCCCCCCCCAACTGCTTAGTCCTGTGCATACCCTGGGACTGAAGCCTGGGAGCTCTGCTGGATCTGGGTTTGGACTGAGAAGGTCTGGGGAAGAAGCAGGAAAGGACCAATTTTTGGAAGGCCAATGCCTACTAAACCTTGGAGGTTGTAACAGTTTGCATAGATTTAGCTTTTTCCTCCATCTTAAGAACTTATTTTGCCTTGTTGCCAAACAGGCGGTCCTGGTTTAAGGGAGCATCCAGTAATTTTGCTTTATCATGATCTGGCAAGGATTGCTCCTTAAGCCAAGCATGCCTTCTAAGTACATACCCAATTACAGCAGCCCTGCAAGATGCTTCTAGTGAATCAAAACAACATTACAAAGTATGTTTTCCAACTTGTTCAGCTGAATGCAGTAAAATCTGTAAATACTTATTTTCAGCACGATTAGGAATCAACATCATTTTCTGTTTAAGCAATCCAATAATATGCTGCTGATGCTTTAACATATGGAACTGGCAGTTTAAGGCCCTAATGGCCAAAGATGCAGAAGTGTATATCTTCTTACCCCATCTATCCAGTGCCCTGGAATCTCTATCAGAGGGGGTAGGATTTTTGGCAGTAGTAGCCTTAATGCCCTTGGGTCCCTGTGAATTGGTCTCAAGATCCACAGCAGGATTTTTAAAAAGGAACTTGTTTGAGTCAGGGACCCTGTAATATCTATCAGGTTTTCTGGGAGCAGGAGGTAGAGAGTCAGGAGCCAAGATTCCGAAAAGGCATCATCAACAATGTCTAGTACAGGAGGTATGTCTAAAGGCCTGTGCTGGGGCAGGAGTACAAAATCCCTAAGCCTCTTTTTAGAATCAGAGAAATCCTGACTTTCCCAACGAAAATGCTCCCTGAGAGTATGCAAGGTTTCACCAAAAGAGAAATCCTCTTGGGGGGGGGGAGCAGAGGGAATAGAGTCCTCAGCATCAGAATCCTCATAGGTAGATAAGGGTAAATCCTGGTCATCAGAGGAAACAGAATATTCAGAATCCTGGTCAGAAGTATCATAAGCAAACTCAGTCCTAGGTTTCTTAGACGGGGAAGGCTGGCTTCCCCTGATCAAAGTAATAAGGTCTTCAGACATTCTTATTTGTTTTTTAGGCATAGAGGCCTGACTATGCGGTATGGGCATCAGTTTTCTAGGCATCGTTCGAGTTTTAGCTCTTGAATAAGATGGCGTTGGTTTAATACGCAAGTCAGTAGGCATGAATACATCCTCAGAAGCCGGTGCCGGCACAACAGCTCCGGACCCATCCAAGGTAGAGATATCTGCAGGTTCCACAGTTGAAGCATCTTGCGGCATACCGCACTCCAAATGGGTCTCAGTAGAGGCCTGCAAATCTGAAGTAGCAGGTATCAGGGGCTGTGAAAGCGCCTCACTGAGTACCGGCGAACTGGCGACTGGCTTAGAAGCATCGTCGGCAGCTTTAGACCTAGGTAGCCTATCTCTGTCTTTATCCTTGTGATTTTTTGGAATGTCGGTAGTCAGACGGCTTACTGAAGACATATCAGGATAATTGAACCAAGCACCAAAATATTTAGAAGCGAAAATATACCGACGGATAGTTCGTGGTTTAAATAAGGCACAAAACCGACAGCGAGGTACGTTGTGGTCAGGGCCTAGGCAAGGAATACAGTACGAATGAAAATCTTTATGAGGTTTTTGCTTTCCACAAGTAATGCAATTATTTACTTTTTCTGACATCGGTTTAGAGCAAGAAAATGTTTCCCCAACGGGGTACTTAACTTTTAGTTGAAGACTTCTGTTCTGAAACTCAAAAACGAAAATTTCAGGAGTCGGCTGACCAGCATTTGTGAACTGCTTCTGCTTCGGGCACCGCACGGCAAGAAAGACTGATGTAATGGTGTCGGCTGCATGTTTTATACCCCTGACGTCATGGAAGAAGAGACCGTAACTGACACAGGACCCAAGACTTTGTTAATCAGGCTGACTGAGGGCTACTGCAAGCAGATAACCCAAATGTGATGACTGCAACAGTGAAGACACTAGAACATCAAAAAGGGTTTCTTATCTGATTTTAACAGCTGAAGACATCCAGAGTAAGGAGCAGTCTTCCAAGAGATCCTACTCTTACTATGGCACTAAAAATGTGAAAGGGTCCTGTCTGTTGGTCTGTAAAGAAGTCCCTGTACTGCCAAGGTGACTTGCCCATCAAATCCACAGACAGGCAATTGGTGGGACTCTGAGCTTTAGTAGACTGCCACAAGACGGTAGCAGGACACTACCCAAATGCCAGTAAGGCAGTGTGTTTAACATTATTAATCACTAGACTGAAAGTGTACTCTATCAGGTCTCAGGCTACTTTAGCCATCTTTCTTCGAAATTTGCCTTTGGGGGACATACAGCAGCTTTTACATGATCAACCTTATATACTTTTGCAAAACAGTACAGTCTGAATATACTTGGCCAGGGCCTCCTCTAGAGCCACTATTCGCAAAGGCTTACTAGCTTAGGCCACCCAGGTTTATTTTGAGATGCTCTCCCGCTGTTAGGGTGCCCAGACATGACCAGATTAAATATGCAAGTTATGTACTTACCACAATGACAGATTTATCTGGTTTCTTTCTGTTTAGACACTGGAACAACCTGCCCATCATCCCCCTCCAAATTATTACTCCCATGGGACAAGGAGAAATTCCCGAGTCCTGGCGTTATCCTCGGGGATCCTGGCATTAGTGCACTAGTGTGCCTGAGAAATCCTTAGAATTATAAGAAATATGGCTAGTAATTCTTTACTCGATGTGGAGTACCTCCTTAGAGCAGGGGATTACAGTACAGAGGAGGATCTTGAGTTTGTAAGGCGACTGAATGCCAAAAAAGATGATGCCAAGGCAACCAGTGGTGTTAGTGTCCAGACAGAATCAGATTAAATTTACAAAATCTTTGTTGTCTAGCTCATGCTAAACAGGTTAAGAAAAACACCTTTCTAAAACAATGTCACGTTTTAAATAAAAAAATGACTGGTTATTTGAGATCTTTGGCAACGAAAAAATAAATTTATAAAAAAAAAGGTACCATTTTTTTTGGGCACTAAACCGGACTTAGGTGATACTACAAGAAGAAAGGGTAATATTTGGATAAGGCTAGCTAACTAGAAGGTGGAGGTTTCTGTTAAAGAATGCTCCATGCACGTAGAGCTATGAAAGCATGGCTAAGGTGGATGACTTGTCAATTAAATATGCAGTTTAAAACCTAGCAAAAAAAAAACTGGCAAAGAAATATATTTTATTCCACTATTATAAAATGCAAATGATGCTTTTCTGTATATAATTCTGATTTATTTTTATTGAGGCCAACAAAAGTCAGTTTGTGGAGTCAGCAAATGTTACATGGGAGGCTATTAACTGGTCTATTATTGAATTTAAACTTTAATAAAGCAAACTGTTTACTCACAGAAGCTTTAAAATAAAATACAAAATGTACAATTCCAGTTCTGAAACTATCCACATAAAAAGCAAATGCAGTGAACAAGTCAGCTCCACATCAAACCCTTTGCACTTGGCAGCATAACTAAAGAAGACTTTATATTTTTATGGCAAGACATTTCACCAAGTGCAGTACAGCTGCTAAAAACTGAATAATTACATCAGCGTTTACAAAGATCTGACAAATAAAACACATGGTACTAGAGAACATATCAAGGGACACAAGTCAAGCTCACAGCTTTCTCACTCTGGAATAAGTTACAAGTCCATGGGTATGTCTAAGAATAGTAATTATGAGGTCCTGAAAATTTTCCCAGAAAGTTTAATTTTACATGTTCACTGAAATAAAGAAAATGCAGCATAACACATTTTGTTGGCACTATGTATTTTCTCCACTGAAAAGTTACTACATTTCTTACATCTGGTATAACTTTTCTCTCTTTTCAGTGTATTTATGCAGCTGGTCTTTTAAATCCCAAATATCTTTAAGTTACATCAGTCACAAGAAGTGAAAACTGAAACTCACTGTCAAGCCAGATAAATATCAACAGTTGCAGGTCTTTAAAACTGAAAGACAGAACATACAGAACATTTCTGACAATTTACACAGACATTGTTAAGCAACAAATACTAGATGATTGTGCAAAGCACATTACTATAAAAGATTTATATACAGCAAACAGTTCTCTGTAAACATAGTAGTAATTTTCAGAAAACATGGTGTCAATATATCATAAATACAGGCAACATTGGCATCCTCAAACAGCACAAAAGTAACATTCTGGACTGAAAGACAGCCCTTCACTATACAAACAGGAGAAAAAATGGATGGGTCAAAACACCCAAAGTTTATATTTTTTTTAGTGTTTATATATCTTTTTGGTAACTTTCAGATATAGTTGTACTTAAACTCTGTAGAAAAATGGAACATAAATGTGCTTCTGCTATCTTGGTTGAAAAACTTTTATACTAGTCAAAATGCATCTAATTATCAACATTACTAATATTTAACATATATTATAATGGTATAATGATTTAAGAAAAATACAAAAATAAGATTAATACTGTCAATACTTACATACCAGAAAATATTATTTTTAAGCAACCAATTGTTAGAATTTTTTTCAAGGATGAAATATGAAAATTTTAAATAGCTTAACTATATAAAGAATCTACCTAACCTAAATTTTAGTATACAGTGGGACATCAACAGATTTTTCACCATCTGTTTCATGGTTTTCAAAAGCACCATTCAGTTTCCCAACCCCACTTTGGTTGGAAGAATATTCTATATTCCACAGGTTATGTTTTCACATGGCACAAACTATATTACACAAAAGGTCAGATACTTAATAGTGTCATTTTCATATCTATACTGTTTATTAAATTTACATTTGAGCCTGCTCATAAAATGTTTCTTTTTTTATTTTTATTTTTTTTTTAACTTCAACTAACAAGACCTTCTTTTTTCATTTTCGGTAACTATACTCATGTAGTTTGAAAGTTAAATTTTACAGTTTTGAAGATCAGAATATAGACTGTGTTATCAATAAAGAGTCAGATTCTAAAAGTCTTCATCTTAGTGTAAGTGATTTACTTAAATGTAAGGCTGCTCTGCAGATGGGTCTTAACACTGGAGTAAGTCACTTACACAAAGTTAGCAGTTTAGCATCTGGCGTCTGCAATGTAGTGGTCTTAAATACTTTTTTCTGAGAAAACAGAAACTTAATCCAAATAAAGCTACAAAATGGCCATTTCCTTGGATGACCAAGGTTAAGAATATTAATGGAGGCTGTGTACTTTCAGCCAGCTACATTATTTACAGTAAAGCATCCGTACACAAGCTGTGCATCTGAGCTATGCAGTTTAGACTTTTAAGTGCTCCAGCAGAGTTCAAATAATTTTAAAGAAATATTGTTGCACATTACACTTCAAGTCAGTGAATTTTTTTAAAGTCCAAATAAGCCAGATATAAAAATACTGCATCCATTTGTCTTAAAAGTATGCCAGGAGACTTTGTGATTAAGAAACAAAGCAAAAATTGCAGATTTTCTTTTTAAAAAAAAGGAGTAATATTTTTTTCTTTACCAATTAGGTAATTAGACTATAGGCTGCCCCTCTGCATACACTAACACAAGTATGCTTGTTCAATACCACAAAGCACACACAAATGCTTTCATCTCAAGCCACTTTCATGACTGATGCAGGGCATATGGGTAGAATGCATTCTTATTTTATGCAATGACTAAGTTGGAACATTACACTTCATATTCAAAACAAAAAATGCACACCACTTTATGAAAACATTTTCTCTGCAGGTTGTCCATTTTTAAGAAAAAGATCAGTACTGGTGTAAATAAGATGGCCGTCGCTCATGCTTTAAAGGAAATGATTTAAAGCCCTTATTCACTGGCTTGTGCTGGGAGACTTGCTGTTGCTGGCAGGCTTGCTGTTGCTGCGAATAGCTGAAACCAGAAGAAATCCCTGCAGAAGGAGCACAGTCACTGTTTGTAGACCATACTGGTGACTGCAGAATTTGCAATGTATCACTCCACTGGCTGACTGGATTAGTCAGCTGATATAAAGAACTCTGACTGGGTAATGTGTTTGTGAGGGTGGAGGAGTGTTGCCAAGGAGCTTTAGGAGGCCATGTTTTGGTTTTAGTTTCCTAGTTGAAAAATGAGAGAGAGAGAGGTGTTTAACTTTGAAACAATATGAACATGTTCATGTTCTACTCTACAAAGTAATTACTACTACTGGGATACTGCGCTACAACCTGGCGACACAGCCAACAATATTCAGGAAGCAATTAGTTTACAGTACTTAGAACAGTAGCTGCAGCTGTCTACAACAGTAGACTTTAAATCATTAGGGCTTCAAGGATTAACCCTTCCAAAATTACAGATGGTGTTCACCATATCATCTTAAGCAACAGTTTTTCACCTTGGGCTGACCGATAACTAATGGCACTGATGACGATGCACATAAAGAAATTAACATCTCCTTGGCCTCGTCAATAAAAAAAAAAAAAAAAAAAAAAAAAAAAAAAAAAAAATCACACCAGAAGAATCCAGCAAAGTATGAAATGCTCATTTCTATGCATTGCTCCTGCATCCAATTTCAGATATGAGAGCAGCAGAAATTATCAAAAATTCACGATGTATCTGTTGAGCCAAGAATGACGATGATGCGTTTGTGGAAAACTTCCATGCTCACTGTCATGACAATTTCACCTAGAAGGTGGTGGTTCTTTCCTGATCACATTTCAAACGGGTTTTCGTACACACACAAAAAGAATGCATCTTATATACCGTAAGAAACATTTATTTATTTTTTGACCAGGAAAGTCCACTGGGTCAGAAACCCATTTTCAGTGGAGACCCAAGCTCCACTTACAGTAAAGCATATAACAGACAAATAAAACTTACATTAAAGAGTATGATTTTATGCATTTTCAGTCGTTTGTAATAAGCAAAAATAAGTAAAAAAATATACAGTTAGGTTCAGTGTAGGCAGTGGATATTCACTTAGTGGCAATCTGTTCATATTTATATTCTGAAAGGAGAGGCTAAAAAAAGAAGTTATGTTCTTACTATAATGTTCTATCTGTGTTGTCGATCTTAATTCTTGACAGCTGGGTTGGGTTTCTGTTCTGTCCTCGGAACTGACTCGGCCGTTGTAACAAGCTTCTGCCAGCCAGAAACTCTCAAGTTAAGGCTACCCATATAGTGCCTCTCTTCCCTTCCCTTCAGATCGAGTTTTGCCCACAGAAATAAAAAGCAGAAGCTTTGTCTGAGCAACTGCCCTACTATAAAACCAGGACTAGTTCCAAACCTCAGGAGTTGTTGGAGGGGGTAGGAGGGTGGGATATCAAGAATGAATGAAGATTGGCAACACAGATGGAATGTTATGGTAAGAACATAAGTTCTTTACCTGATATTGTCAATCTTCATTCATTCAGGACAGCTGGGACAGAGTCCCTAGCTACTTTATGTCCCAGGAGGCCCTATGGAAGGATATTCCTGAGTACCACTGAGCCAAAGGATGCTCTTCCCCTGGAGACCATATCCAATTTGTAAAGAGTGATAAAGGTATGAGGGGTATTCCCAGGTAGCTGATGTACAAATGTCATCCATGGAGGCTCTAGAATGAAAGGCCACTGAAGTGGAAACTCATCAGGTAGAATGGACCTTGACTTTAGTTGATGGATTCATTTTACTTTGATGATAAACAAAGGTAATGCAATCTCTCAACCATTTTGATAAGGTGACTTTGGAAATTGGTTTGCCTAGTCGAGTACCTGAAAGACAGGAACAGTTGGTCCAATTTCCTCAATGATTTCGTTCTAAGTAAAAATGTAACTGTCTGTGTTCATACAGCAAATGCAAACAATATTCTCCTATGCTTGAAAAATTTGGGAAGAAAACTGGCAGGTCAATGGATTGGTTAATGTTGGAGTCAGACAACTTGGGTAGAAAAGAGGGGTTAGTCCTAAGGGATACTCTCGCTTTATGAAAAATGATGTATGGGTACTTTACACACAATGCCTGCAATTCCGATATTCTCCTGGCTGAAGTGATGGCTACAAGGAATAATGTCTTCCAGAATAAAAAATTAGATATCACAGGGCTGATGGATCAAAGCTTGTAAGACTAACGTCAAATTCCAGGGTTCAATGGGTTCTTTAAAAGCTGGTTTTAAATGCATAGCTCCCTTTAGGACGGTGTTGCAAACGTGGTGAAAAACATCAAAGCCATTATGGAAATTTGAAATAGCTGCTAAATGAAATCTGACAGTAGAAGCTGAGGTTCCCAAATTGGAATAAAGTTGATAAATATTCTAGCACCTTATGCAAGGCTGAGTAAGGGTCAACTCCTTCTCCTTGAGACATTATCACTAAGATAAAATTTCCTGGTGGACGGTTTATGGGAAGCCAGAAGTATCTTTTGTACCAAGGAAGATAGATTATTCTGCCTGGCAATTCCTGGAAGATGAGGTACCAAGCAGTCAGCTTGAGACTTTGCAGGCTGGGATGGACCAACCCTGTGGATGAGAGAGCAGTCCCAGCGCTGGGTCCAGAGTTCACGGACGGTGAACTAGGTCAGGCCACAGAAAGGGGAACCAGACTTGACAAGGCCAATAAGGTGCAATAAAAACCACTTTGCTTCTCAACCGTTGCGTTTTCTTCAAAAACTGGGGTATTAGGGGAAAAGGAGGAAAGGCATAAAGCAGTTCTAGGGGCCAATTGTGCAGAAAAACAACTCTCAGGGACTCTCCCTGAGGGGGGATCAGGCCAACGCAGCTGGTGCATTTGTGGTTCATGGGAGATGCAATCAGATCGCAGCAAGGCTGACCTCATCAACGAAAAGATTTCTGCCGCTACCTATGGGATTGAGAGACCACTTCAGGCAGGAGAATGCTTTTATTCAGTTTGTCTACAATCACGTTGGAATTCCCTAGAATGTGCATTGCTATCAGATATCAGTTGGAGGCAACTGCCCATTGCTATACTCTCAGGGCTTCCCAACATAATGGAGATCATCTAATTTCACCCTGCTTGTTGATGTGCCAAACGACCGACGTGTGACTCGACAGCAAATGTCCCTGATAGAAGGGCAGATTGGAATGCTTGCAACACTAAAAGCCCCGCCCTCAGTTCTAGGACGTGGATATGCAAATTGGCCTCTAAGGGGGAGCAAGTGCCTTGGACTGTCTTTCCCTGAAAATGCATCCCCCCACACACCATCAGGGATGCATCAGTGGTCACTATGGCCTTGGGCTGATGGGGTGAAAAGGGGTGACTCCAAAACTCCTCTTCTGGCTTCATCCATCAGTTCAGATCCTGTTTGCATCGATTTATGTGGAATGAATACGACATCAGGTGTGTTAACAGAAACCACTGTGACGCTAGGAGCCACTGAAGCAGCCTCATGTGGAACCCCACCAGGGGAACTAGGGTGATTATAGCTGCCATTGACCATAGTAGTTGTAAGACTAAGCGAGTTGGGACTATGTCTTCACAGAGTATCAATTGGAGCTGTGACCTTAACCTTTGTAGTCTGTGGAGTGGTAGAGCAACGACACAGGATCTTACGTTGAATGTTACACAGATGAATTCGATGCTTTGAGTGGGTGCTAGTTTTGACTTTCCTTTGTTTATTGAAATAACTAAGAACTCTGCTAGCTCTAGAATGTAGTATAAGGCATGAAGCAGTAGATGCCTGGTGGGGGTGGTAAGGAGCCAATCGCCTAAATATGGACACACTCAGAATCCTTGCAGCCTCAGATGAGCTTGCTACCCCTGCCATACATTTGGTGAACACCCTGTGGGCTGTGGTGAGACCAAAGGGCAGTGTGTGAAACTGATACTGACTAGCTCCCAGACGGAAGCGGAGGTATCTTCTGGAGCGCATGTCCATTTTTTCAATACGCATCCTGAAGATCTACTGAGCACATCCAATCGTCTTTCTCCAGAAACAGAAGGATAGACTAAACCGTAACCATCTGGAATTTTGTCTGTTGGACAAACTTGTTTAAGATACTGAGGTCTAGAATTGGTTTCCAGTCCCGTCTTTTTTTGGCACTAAAAAGAATCTTGAGTAAAATCCGGATCCTACTTGGTCTGGTAGAACTGTCTGGATGAGTTTTTTTCAAGCAGCTTTTGAATTTCTTGAGCTGCTGCATTCCTCTGACTGGATGGAATGTCGGGGATAAGCCTTTGTGGCCTTGGATAAAGATCGAAGGGGATATGATAACCTCTGGTAATTATTTTCTGCACCCAGGAATCTGATGGTACTGAGAGCCAGAGTGGTGCAGAGAGAATCTTACCCCGACTGCCTCCAGAGATAAGCAATCTGGCTGCTTCTCAGGAGTGCTGATAGGGGTGCCCAGAGAAAGAATCTCTGGAGCCCTGGTTGCACAGGCCCCCTCTGCCATGGGAGGGTTGTCCTCCTGATGAGTTCCCCCCCCTTTGCCCCGGGGAGAAAACTCGTCAAGTGTGTCCCCAAAAATGCCCCTGGGACTTTTCTGAACCACATCTTTCCACTCCTCTGATTCCTGGAATAGGGTTGGTGATGAATGGAAAAACGTACACCCACAGCAGAAAGGGTCTTTCCATCCTTTTCACATCTGGCTAAAGTGTCTAACTTTCAGACCAAACAACAAGGAAGCATCAACGGGAGAGCTGACAAAGGAAGACTTGAAGGGGGTACACGAAGTCACACAAGCGCATCCAGGCGGGAAGCCTGAACCTGCTGCTCTGGCCACCTCTTCTGTTGTATGTGCAATCAACTGCATGGACGAGTTAGAGATGGACTCGAGGGTTGCAATGTGGGAGATAACCTTATCACATACCTCATCAGACACCGTGCTCCTGCTAGGCTTCCTGACAGCTCAGTGATCAGGTCCCTTTGAAGACAGGTGAAATGTGCCAAGAAATTCAACGACTGTATGGTAAATGTCGTTAAAGCATAGATCCGCTTCCCTAATCTGTCCAGTGTCCAAGACTCTCGGTTTGGAGGATGGACAGTAGGACTCTCCTCTGTGAGTTCCTTCTGTGTGGCCACCACCATCACCATATCCATCTACTGCTAAACCCTTGGGGTTGGATCCTTGGGAGGGGGGGGGGGGTTGTCAGGTCTCCGGGGAATTGGCTCAACAGTATCAGGGGCCTTCCAAGCACACTGCATGATGAGCGTGACTAACTCATCTGCAGGTGGGGTCACCTAGGAAGATGGTCGAGCACAGAAAGCCTGCAAGAAGACAGATTCCTCGGAGGAAGAGTTGGTGGGCTTCCAGTCACCCCTCTGTTTTAAGATTTCTAGGATGTCTCAGAAGGAGCCATCTTCAGGGGGTGACTGCGGATGCCCTTCCCCTTCATTGTAATCTGTATCCTCGGTGCGAGATTCTTCCAGAGAATCAGTGTGGTTCCTCTTACATAATCTCTTATGGGGTGGCTCATTAAGGGAGAGGTCTGAGGAGGACTCCTAAGACAGGGTACCCTGCGGTAGGGTGTCTTGCTGCTACCGTGCCTGCTGCCCCAATATAGAAGACTGTGACAGCTGCGAGCCAAAGGATACACAGATGTGACATTCTGACAGAGTGGGTACCAACTGCGAGCCTGCTGAGGTGAGTGGTCTCTCCATAGTCTGAAAGGCAGGCTCGCCTGAAGAGGGATGGGAGCCTGGAACATGGAAAGACAACCTTGGAACTGGGGGTCACACCCTGCTCCAATGAGTCTGCCCCCAGAGAAGGAGTTGCTAGAGGACTCGGAACTGTCAAAGCAACTGGAACCGTAGATGGTGTCATGGAAATATCAGTGCTGTATTAGGGATTCCAGAGTCGGCAGCCAAGTCACGATCACGTGTGTCAGCTCCGACTGAGCTGAGGTCCACAGAGTGGGCTGCGGTACTAAGGTGAGATCCACCATCGGTACTGAAGTTGGCACCGGGAGAGGGGATGGGGTTGAGGGCTCCAAATCCTGCATGGAGGTTGAAGGAGGAAGATAACTTGGAGTCCTTGTTAGGAAAACCTCAGCTCCAGATGGGAGGGAGGTCCTAGACGGGGTTGAAATTCCTCTGGCTGCCAAGAGCTGATCCACTAATCTAACTACATCAAACTCCAAAAGGCTCCTGGTGGAATGAATAGACATCCCGGAGGGAGATTCTGGATGTTCAATAAAAGGACTGAGCTGCTGACCAACATAGGGGTCAGCAGATGGGGAATATCAAGGCCTGGCTAGGGATTCAACCTCATGGTCGATTGACCAAAAGCTTGTGTTGGTGGAGAAGTGACTGGTTTTACAGGGGAAGCTATTGTTGGTGCTGAGAGGGTCCTAGGTACCATTGAAGGGGTCAGTACCCCATGGTAACTTTCGTCGGTTCCATAATAGACGGCACCATGGAAGAGGTCGAAGACTCAGGTGTGGAGACAGTTGGCGGCACCAATTTGGATTGTTTAGACTTCAGTTCCATGGAAACATGGCCGTTGGATGATTATGATTCTTGAGATTGAGGAGACAGTGGGAATAAGTGGCTCCTTTTTTGCTCCCTTTTTGAGGAGGTTTTGACGCTTCCGCCTCAGACTAAGCCTCTGAAAAGGGGGTTTACAACGACCCCTCGAGGATCAATTTGTTGCAACACTCTGCAAGGGTCCAGGCACTAAAACCCTTACAGAACTCGTATGGAGGCTGAATTTCCAAGTGTGGCACCCACAAACAATAAATGCAAGAAAGATGACTATCAGAGTTGGGCATCTTTCTGCCACATTTCTCACATTGCTTAAAGCCAGATGTACCTTTCTGTTTCTCAGCCATTGTTAGGTAAAATACAAAATGCTATTACAAGCATAAATATGTTTTACTCACTTTGTGGGCCTACCTTATATGTATTCCTACAACAAAATGTATATTCTTTTACATACTATTCACTGTTCTTTTAAAAAAATGTACTTATGCATAAACTCATTAACCAATCAAATGGGTGACTATGTTATTTAATGATGAAACTGTTCATTGTTCTTCGTTCTGATGAAGTCATTGTTTCTTGATGAAAGCGCTTAAACTATTGAATTGTGCTTTGTTGTTTTTTAATTAAAGTGGAGTCCTGATAGCCATTGGGTACGTTTTTTTTTTTGGTTACTGGTGTTTTATTTGCATCCTGGAACTATTGCTGGATTTACTTAAAATACAAAATGCAATAAACAGCTGTTCATACGATCACACAAACACAGAGTGAAAATCAAAGTTGAAGATTTTTTTTTATAAGTGTACCAACAATGGTAGCAAGAGAAATACCCAAAAGGGGTAAAGGAGAAGAAAGGACAAAAGTGGAAAAACTACAAACAATGGTACTTAAGAGTTACCAGAGGGAAGGGAGAGGCCTACACAAACTATGGGAATGAAGAAATGCCAAACAGGTAAAGGGAACACTCACACATGGACAGTCACAAATTAAGTAACAGAAATACAGAACAACCAAGAAATATTATGAGAGGAGGTGTAAAGAAGAAATACATTGAAAAAATAATGCACTTAGCTTGTAAGCATGGCCTGATGCATCCTGAAAATCTATGCGGCAAATGAGATCTGAAGGAAAGGGAAGCGAGGTACTATGGGTAGCCTTAGTCCTAGAGTTTCTGGCTGAAGCGAGCGTGTTACAACGGCTGAGTCGATTCAGAGGATGGAACCGAAACCCGACTGTCATGAATGAAGATACAAAGTTATGTATAATAATATATAAATCATTGTAAAAATGCATATTAATGAAAGTTAGCTGGTTAAAAGTTGTTAGTTAAGAATAAAGTCCAGTTGTAAAACAATTTTGTAACAGCATGATTGTAATTTGCTGCTCAGTGATGCCGTTTTATGTACAGATAGAAACATAATGGGATGCTTCATATCTCTTACTCCATTTTTGCTATGGTATAAATATAAAACAGCAGCAGTATTTGCACAATTAATTATCAATCATCACAAATATACTTAACACAGAATATGCTTCAAAACTGCTGCCCAGCCTTCATACCTGATTAAGATCATCTACAGAGGACAAGAGAGGAGGTGATGGCAAAGTGCTTGCTTCTTGCTCACCGCTACTGTGCTTTCTGTAATCACACAAAAAAAAATATCATGTAAAAAAGGCTCTTAGTTGTGGCATTATTGTTTAATGCAGCCTGATAAACATTTAACCATGTAATAACCTGGAAAAAGTAAGGAGGTACTATAAGAGTCTACCATATAAACATATTCTTTAACAGGGAATTCTAAGGTCTCCACAGTGGAGAATTTTCCTTCACCTCTGTTACCTGGTTAAAATAATTAGTCATTCAGTGCTCCCACACCTTCAAGATCCACCATGAAGCCCACTGATTCACAGCTAAAAATGTTCTTACCATCACAGTCCGCAGCTATTCCCTCCAGCAACTACCTGAAACTCCAAAACATGGAATACAACTATTGCAGAGGTTTTTTTCCCAAATTATGGCGTTTTTATGTACATAAAAATTAGAGAGGAGCAGCACAAAAAGGATGACACAATAAGGCAGTAAACAGGATATACTTTAAAGTCCTTCCTAAAGATATGTATGTATGTGAGGTGCACACAATAGGGTCAATTTACTTTAACAGCACTGCTGAAGTGGGCCCACTCAGAATGGTACACTTCCAAGCTTTTTAACAAGTTCAAAAGCAGGAAAGTAAACAAAACAAATACAGAGAAATGTTTAAGACAGTACACTTTAAAGGAAAGCCACTGTGATGGAGATTCTACTTCTAGAATTCAAAGTCAAGCTGTACTATTTTGTAAAGCAAAACAAGGAAGATCATGAAACTGTGGGACATGTCCACCCATTTATATACTCCCCAGAACAGGGACTAGAGACAGGCTCCTCTTAAAGAAAAGTCACTTAACTGTTGTAAAAATGTCTCTGTATTCATCCATTATAAACTTAAAGCTACTACATTCTCTTTCTTCATTAAATTCAACCAATGCAATATCCACATGACTGGATGAACAATGCTTAATTACTATTCTACCTCTATATACAGCATTACTCTTTTTATTGGATTTAGAAGAACCTCAAACATCTTTACAGAAAATCTCCATTATGCCTATCCCAAAAGCTGTAGGAATGTAATATACCACATTCCCAAGATAACAATTTTCCATCCAAAGAACACTGGGTAACCAACAGATCATTCACTGCAACATTTCCTT
>NC_056742.1:74317627-74365127 GCF_019279795.1 Protopterus annectens
CTCCCCATATACATATATGATGATATTAATATGTAATACTGTGATATTTGCACAAGAATGGATACATCAATTTGTCCATATATGTATATGTGAATATATATACACATATAACCATATATAAAAAATGGATATATACACCAACATTAATCAAAGTGACAAAGTCATATTATAAACGGTCATTTAAACCCGGGGGAAAAAGATCCCCTAAACGTATAATCCACAGTTTTTCTTCCTTGTTTAAAATTTCATGCCATTTATTCTTGGAAAATTTTAACCCTACAACTTTATCAGATGTATCCCAGTATTATTAATCATATTCAATTTTGTTTATAAGATATGGTGTGTATATTCCTTTATTTTTTGCTGGGTATAAGGTATGGTTTTGATTGGTGGTTTTGTATTTTTTCTACTTTATAAACAGCCTCAGTATCATTATATTTTTTCACACTGATAAAGGTCATTGTGACCGAAACCGGTCTGTGACATAGTGCGGTTTTTCTCCTTTCTGCTGGTCGTTTTTTGGTTTTTGACTTTATATTTGGGACCTTGCAGATGCCGTCCGTGTGAGGAGTTTTTGTGCAGTTTTGGCTGGCTTTCTTTCTCGCTGGTGGCGTTTGAGAAACCCGCTCTCATTGCCGGATATTTTCTGGCCGAAAGCCTGTATGAGCATACTCCGTGGAAAATAATAAGACTTTCTGCTGTGTAGCCCTGATTTGGTTACAAGGGCTGCTTTTGTGCATTACATTATACTGTGATTTTGGTTTTGTTGCCATTGTCATAGCTGTTGACGGAATTTATCATCGTCCGACATTTTGAAACAAGAAGTGGTCGTGGGGACTGATATCATAAACCAGTTACTAACGTAGAATTACGGATGTTTTTTGAAAGTTTCATGATATTTTGTAAAAGTTCCTTACTTTATATCTAGTGTGTGGGCAATGCACATTATATATGGTGAGCTGAGGTTTTATCTACCTTATTCTGGTGCATTTTGGCACCTTTTGGAGTCAACTAGAGTTGGCGCATAACATCACTAAACAACTTTAAACTTTCTTGTGACTTTCAGTTCCTTGAGCTTGATATTTTACAACGGTCTCAAGTTCTACGAATAATCAGTTATCAGACTTGAGACTTTGGTCGAGGAGACTGAGGCAACGTAAGGCTACAGTATTGCTTCAACTACAGTTTGGTACACTGGGACATTTGTTACACGCTTTTTCAACCTGGGGTCTGATGTACATCAATGTGCAACATATGTTTTGCCCATTTTTCAATCCTATAAATAGGCCTTTGGTTAATTTGTTCTACATCTAGCGTGTGGGTAATACGCCATATATATGGTGGGCTAAGACTATATCTTCTACAATTTTGGTGTTTTCGGACGTCTTCAATGAGTCAGCTGGAGTTGGCATATAACAACATTTTAACTACAGTGGTCCCTTTGGTGACCGAATTTTTGAGAGCTTGGTGTTTTTCCAATGCTCTCAAGTTTCATAAATGGTGGGCATTGACATGCGAGATTTGGGACTTTGGTTGATTACACTGAGGCAACACAAGCTCACAATATTTTTCTACTTAAATTTATATATATATTATGACATTGGGCATATGTTTTTTTAAATATGTGGCCTGTTTTATATTAATGTGCAACATACGTTTTGTTTATTTCCTTATTTGAAGTAAGGGCCTCGAGTTCTATGACCACATGATACTAAATTGAACAAGTTAGAATACTAGGTATCTTATAAGAACGTGAACTGTTTCTTTTTTTAAATATTCACATGTCTTAATTGGCTCAAACAATTTTCAGGTTTTGGTTACTTAATACTGTGATAACAACTGTTCTTCCAGTACTAATATTCATCCTTAAATCGATACAAATTTTGGTGAATAAGCGTTGAGTGCTGATTTAAGATTGTAAAATTCTTTAGGTGATTATCTCTAATGACTATTGTGATACATTATATAGGTCTCATATATACGTGTTTTTTGTTATTGATAATCATTTAGATTTACATTGTGGGGTAGCCATTTATATTGATTACATCAAACATGGATCTTATCATTATTCTTAAAGGACTATCTATTGATAAAAACGACACTTGTATATTTACATCTTTAGCTACCAATCAGTTGGATAATGGGCCAGCTATAGGTACAAAAGATGAATGCTGTATACAGTTTGACATTTTTTAAAAAAATGAAGGTATTAGGATCCAGTGTTTGGCAATAGTAGGCTGTTTTCAGCATATATTGAAAACATTACCCCTAGGGGTTTAAGAATTAGGATAAAACCCATTGTTGGTCAACCTGATGTAGAATGGTTGGAGAAATGGTCTAAAATCCAACAAAACTCCACAATGGAGTTTGTTAGAGCCTTGCAAGCTTTCCATCAACGTAGAATTGACATCTTAAATACAGAAGTATTACAAATGTGTCAGGATGCTAAGAAATGGGAGGATGAACCTGAATATAAGGAATGTTTCAGCAGATTAAGTAGTGATTTGTTAACAATGGAAAATGAGCAGATTAAGTAGTGATTTGTTAACAATGGAAAAGGAGTTTAAATCTAAGAAAATTAATAAGTTTAAAAGGGACCAACAGGACAATAGTTCAGGGCACCCTTTTGAACAATCCAGAAAGGTCAGGTTTTTTACAGATAGAAATCAGGTGCCCAGATCTAAAAAGAAAAGAAAGTCCATTCTTAAACAGTCTTGTGGTGACGGGTCTGGAGTAGATTTTTCTTCCCATACTGACAATGAGTGAAAGTTCCCAAAGGTCACCAGCTCACAAACGAAATATTTCAAATGAGATGGTTTGTAATAAAAAAAGCCCCTTTAGGTACAACAGGAAACGGGGGGCAGGAAACAGAAATGCAGAAGTCACTATAGAGACAATGTTACAACTGTTGGAACCAAAATTATTACAAACAATGTCGTAAACATTTCTTCAGCCATTTTATCAGAGAATGAGTACAAAGTGCTTAATAAAGGTCTCAACTATATACCCAGTTTTTGTGCGCCTGAGTATGATTTTGTTCAGGATTTATTAACCTTTTGTAGACTTTTGAACCTTAAGATTTTCTTTGGAGATAAAAACACAGCAGGTTCAAGACGAATGTGGTTTTAAATTCCATGCTTCCAAGTTTGTGCCACCAATGAACAAATATGTTGAAACCTTTCAAAAATGTGTGCTCCGTGAATTACATTCCATAAATAACAGTGACTATGGTTTTGTGCAAGACAATTTGGATGCTAGTGAAAAAGAGGTTTTCCTTCATCTTAAAAGTAGTAAAGATTTGGTGATAGTACAAGCAGACAAAAGGGGTTCTACTGTGGTGATTAACTGGTCAGACTATGAAAAGGAGGGTAAAAGACAGCTTAGTGATCTTTTTATTGATCCGAGCTGTAAGTTTAAGTCTGAGATTGATGGGTTTTTGGACCTTGCTATGAGTGAAGGCATCATTGATGATCAAACCCTTTACCATCTTAAGGTCATTGAACCATCTTTACCTCATCTCTATTTTCTTCCCAGGATACACAAGGGCCTTAACAATCCTCTGGGACGACCTATTGTGTCGGGTTGTGGGTCTCTTACTGAGCCCATTTCTATATATCTTACAAAATATCTCAAACCCTTATTACAGGGCGTTAGAGTCAGGATGAAGGACACAACTGAGTTTCTCAATATCATAGAAAATTCTCAAATAAAGGATCACTAGCTGCTGTGTACATTGGATGTGATATCACTTTATACCAATATCCCCCACTGGGCTGGACTCATAGCACTGGAGTTCTGGTTTTCAGAACTAAAATTATACAAACCTGGTTTTAACATGTTTTTGCTAGGTTTAGTAGAACATATGTTAACTAAAAATGTTTTCCTTTTTAATAGTGAATTCTGTTTGCAGATCAAAGGTACGGTGATGGGGGCTGCTTTTGCCCCTATATACGCAGACCTTTTTATGGGTTAATTTGAACATCATGTCATTTATGATAGGAATCATAACATCTTTATGGATGAGATGGTTATCTGGCGTAGGTACCTGGATGACTGCTGGATGGTTTGGAAATCTGATGTGACATATTTACATGAATTTGTCAGCTACTTGAATGAAAATAAATGGGGTTTCCACTTTACTGTTGAAACCAATAAAAAATCTATTCTTTTTTGAATGTTTTGGTGACCAAACAACAAGATGGTTCCTGGGCCAGTACAGTATACAGGAAACAATTTCATTCAAATTCGTTGTTGCACACCTCCAGCTGTCATCCAGGTCATAATACGTGTAATATCCCCAAATCTCAATAGAGGAGAAATAAGAGAATATGCTCTCGACAAACTGATCTCACTTTGTGTAAAGATCTTACCAATAGGTTCATTGAACGTGGATATTCTAATAGGCCTTTATCCCAAACTAAGACTATTGCAGATGGTATGTCTAGGGATCAATTACTAACCTATCGTGAGTTTAGGTCTGGTCAAGACTCTAAAATTAGATTTATTATGACTTTTGGAAAAAATGTTACTTCTTTCACTAGGGTTATACAAAAATATTGGGATATACTACGTACTGACGAACATCTAGCTACAATATTGGATAGTAGATGCTATTTCTCTTATAGGAAAGGAACTACATTAGGGGGTCATTTTAGTTACTATAAAAAAAATTAATCTGTTGGAGTACATAACAAAATATAAATGACCATAGGGGGAACTAGACCACGTGGGTGCTTCCATTGTGACCATTGTACATTTTGTAAACATGGTCTAAAAAACAAAGAATTTTCAAGCAAAAATACATCAAAAGTTTTTGATGTCCGCACGTTATCCAATTGTGATAGTAATTGGGTGATTTACCTTGCTGAGTGCCAATGTTTGGCTTTGTACATTGGTCAGACTTCTAGGTCTTTTAAACTCAGAATCTCAGAACATTTAAGTAACATACGAAACAAAGTAATCACCAATGCCTTATAAAAACATACTCAAGTTCACACAACCACTAGATTTTCATTTACCATCACTGATAAAGTTGTAGGTTTAAAATTTTCCAAGAATAAATGGCATGAAATTTTAAACCAGAAAGAAAAAATGTGGATTATACGTTTAGGGGGTCTTTTTCCCCTGCGTTTAAATGACCATTTATAATATGACTTTTAGTCACTTTGATTAATGTTGGTGTATATATATATTTTTTATATATGGTTGTATGTGTGTGTGTGTGTGTGTGTGTGTGTGTGTGTATATATATATATATATATATATATATATATATATATATATATATATAAATTAAATTAATGTATCCACTCGTGCAAATATCAATTTTGTTTATAAGATATGGTGTGTATATTCCTTTATTTTTTGCTGGGTATAGTTTTGATTGGTGGTTTTGTAATTTTTCTACTATATAAACAGCCTCAGTATCATTTACATATTTCTTCATACTGATAAAGGTCATTGTGACCGAAACCAGTCTGTGACAAAGTGCGGTTTCTCCTTTCTGCTGGTCGTTTTTTGGTTTTTGAATCTTGGACAGCACCCACGAGTTCTCACTTGAGGGCACAGAGTCTTCTTTGAAAATAAATGCAGAGATTCTGCCCTCACCTTTTTTAATCAAATGTTCTAAAGCTGAATTTAAGGCAAGGGGGATGCATCCAACAAACAGCAAAGTGGCTAATTTCTGCAGTGTGGTGAGACATAATAAAGGCCATGGGCCTACTGGCCTCTCAACAGCTGACTGAAAAGGCCTTGCATTTAGAACCTAATGGTCTCTGATGAACTTGAAATTTCAAGGGTCTCCCTTTCCTTTTCCCTAAGGACATGCTTCTATTTTCTTTCTGGGACTGGCCTCTCTGCCACCCTGCTGCCACAGATAAGATGGAAGGCTGTGAAAAGGGGTGCAAGTCTCTAGTCTGTCTGGTCTTACTTTCTCTTTAAAGTCTTCAGGTGAAGCCCCCTAGCAGATACTACAGCTAGCCTCTTCTTGCTACAGACCTAAGTAAAAATGCACTGGACAATGCAAATTGGTGTGAAGTATTTAGCTCTTACAATCACAGCAAGTGACTTTGGCTGGTACAGCCATACCCCAGACTTCCATGTCTGAAGTCCTTTTCCTGCACACCTCTATATGAGCAAACTACAATTAACAATCATAAACATAGTGAATAAAGAGGTCCCCCCCCCAAATGGTACTTAACTCTAGATGTTCTTCAGGCACAGTATTGGACCACTGTCAGACTATGACAGGCACTCGCATGAAGCTAACTTATAAGCTGCAAGAAAGAACTACAGAAGGCACTGGGGATGTCAACTGTACACAAGGTACATGAAAGCATCTGAGATAAAGCAATGTCAACCCATGCATGGGGGAAGGGTAATCATTTCTGTAAGGTAGGTCAGCCATCAAACTCAACCAGC
Organism: Protopterus annectens; assembly: GCF_019279795.1. Taxonomy (NCBI): domain Eukaryota; kingdom Metazoa; phylum Chordata; order Ceratodontiformes; family Protopteridae; genus Protopterus; species Protopterus annectens. The sequence goes on from NC_056742.1 coordinate 74,324,048, forward strand.
AGCAGAAACTTCATACAGGTTATGACTGCAACAGTTAAACATGAAGATGTTATCTTCTTTATTAGTACTTTAGGGTGGGAACATATCTCCCAAGTTGCCAGTTTGGCAAACAACAGTGTCATCTTTACAAAATACTAAACAGAAAATGACAGCATGCCATAAGCAAATGCACATATTTTAAATTTAATTTAATAATGGCATCTATTCATTTCCACTCTGTAGTGGATCTCACAACTGTACACTGAAAATATGTATGATGAATGATGGTCTTAGAAATAAAATAAAAAGTAAAACTTATGCTATGTCTGTTAAATAGCTTGAAATCAGTCAACATGTAATAACATGCATTAAACCTTAAGTATGAAATTCAAGTTCAAGGTAAGAAATCTCTATTCAGGATTTTATCACTGTGTTATCAAACTGCTGTTTTTATACAGACTGTTGCAACTTAACATATATTCTAGTTATAAGCAGAGTACATGCATTTTTTTAATTATCCCTTAACTAGGTAGCTCAGTAAGTTGAATAGGTTGCCACAGCACTTCCAATGTTAAAAATCTAAAAAATGCAAACAGTCTTCTAACACTACACTGAATAACTGCATCTTCCAAAGTTACACTTTTGTACATAAAATCATCTGAGAGGTAACACCTGAAAATAACAAGCACATCTACAAAACAATAATCTTGCTCCTTACCCCTCTGTGAAATATTCTGGAAGAGGCCATGTTCTGTGAGGGTCATCAGGATTAGGCCAGTTGCAACGTGTGCTGCTTGGACGACGAACGTGTTGTGCATGTCGTTTTTGTTGCATAGCCTGGCTAACCCCAGCCACATACCGGGCAAATTCTGGATCTGAGCCAACTAAATATTAAAAATATATATATATAAATATATACATATCACAAAATAAAAAAGACAGTAAGTTGCTGACAAGCTCAGCCATCTTCAGTAAATATACTGCAGTTTAATCTTTTAAAACTGACTACCCATCACACAAAGTAAACGACTTACTGAGCTACAGATAATGTCAGCGGCTACAATGACGCTGACAGACATATGAAAATGAACAGGGAGTAAATATGTAAAGGAGCTCAAATAATCTGTGGATACACAAGCATTGCCATTACTATTTCAGCAGGTTAACTTCTACATGATTACATTCTAAAACATTACTCAAAAGTGTGGACAAATTTTATAATCTTGTTAATATGTAATGGTTACTGCTTTTTTAACAACTGCAAACGTTAACAATAAAATCTGAACTTGAAAACTTGAACAAGAAATTCACAAAGTGCACATGCAAGCAGAAGGATTCAACTACAGTGGACTTAGCTAGTCAGGTAGGCATCTTAGCCTTTTACAGTTAACAGCTGAGCACAGTTATGTAAAACATTACTTTTATTTGACTGAGGCAGCCTGCAAAGACAGGTATACAGTATGCTAGGTACACAGACTAAGTGTGCAGACCTGCATTCCGCCTAGTCAACTCAACACCTTCAGACCTTCAGGACAGAAAAATCCTTGGCAGTTTCTACAGCTTCAGCCTGCATAATCATCATCACTAGGTAGCTGAAGTACCCATCTTGGCCTTGGCTACAGTTCTGAAAATTACAGTTGTGTAAGATGCACTTACCACAACAGTAGCTGTTCAAATTCCTCACTGCTGCAGTAGGCCAAGGCTATATGGGCCATATCCTGCCCAGGATACAATGGCCATCTGGTCTCCAAAAGTCTCTGGCTTCCTTCCAAACACCTGTGCCCATGCTGCTGTAGCATGACAGCCCCACTAGAGAAAACAGTCAGAACAGAAACCTTTTCAGGACTTTCTTGCTCCCAGGACAGGAGGAAAAACATAGTTATCCTGAAACCCAAAAAAGTACAGAGTTGGATGAAGGGTGTGGTTACTGCAGCATTAAGGAATTCAAACCAAAAGATATGTGCTAACCATAATGATAGATGTGTTGTCTGCTTCCATCCTTCATCAACAAATGGGCATTCAGATCCGTACTGGATCAGACTTCGGTCAATTACAAGCTTCGGAGCCAGTGGTCAGGTTCCTCCCCATACCCACAATCCTCTTACAAGCAAGCTACCTCAGATAGAGTTTGCCCGCAATATCAGACAAAGGTTGATTACCCTGAAACAATTAGAGACCGAACAGACGTCCAGGTAGCAGAACAGAAGGAAGAAAGAGACCAGCTGATATGCATATGATCGATCTATGATAACTAGAGGTAGCTCAGCAAGATCACTCCAGGAACGGAAGAATGTAAAGCTGTGCAAGTAAACTTACCGTAACAGTAGGTTCGAATAATCACTGCTGCAGTAGCCTTAGATATATGGGCTATATCTGGCCAGGGATATAATAGTTGTCCAACTTCCAAAGCTTCAGAGTACATTCCAAGCATCCAAACTGTTAAGCAGCTCAAGCTGAGCTGACTAAAAGACAATTTTGGGTGTGAAGCCCTTCAGAGCTTTCCTGCCAGGAGAAAGGAGGAGGCTGAGCCCTGAAAACACCATGCTAGGAACAATAAAATAAATGTCCAGTACCTGGCATAAAAAACACCAAAACAAGGGGCTGGAGGGAGCGGCTACTGCAACAGTGATCATTCAAACATCTACTGTTATGGTAAGTTCAACTTACACAACTGTACTATGTTCACTATATTGATCACTGTTGCAGTAGCCTTAACTACAAGGGTTAGATTGTCATAGCCAACTACACTTGGGAGGTGGAAGGAGAAGAGTCCAGGAACTCCTGGAGAATGGTCCTATCAAAGCTTGACCTGGACCTAGAGAAGGAATCAAGCTTAAAGTACTTTGTAAAAGTATGCACAAAGGAGTAAACAGCAGATTCTAAAATATTTCTAGAATCCATCTTTTTCCAAAAAGCCATAGACGAAGCCAAGAACTTGGTAAAAAGCCCTTGACCCTGTCTGGAATAGATTTGTTATTGTAAGCACTGTGACGTACCTCCTCTGGGCCAGTAATCAAGGAGCATGAGTCCTCATCACCGACACCGGTGAGGAATGTTCACTTGGAACAAAAATAGATGCACACAGTATTGCCGGATGTAGCTCTCTGCACCAAGCACAGTTTCCTTAGGAGCACAGAGGGAACACACTCAGTCCTGGGTCTGGATTTTCTCTCTCTCCAGGCCCCCAATAAGACTCCCCCACTGGCACAGCTACAGAAATGAGTCTTCAGCCAAGTGTCCCAGGCCAAGTCCTCCACCACCCTCTCTGTGAAACCAGTGCTGTTTCCTGCTCCAAGTAGCTGAAACACATACTCTGAAATTGGATAGTCACACACACACACACGCACACGCTCACACACACACACACACACACACACACACACACACACACACACACACACACACACACACACACACACACACACACACACACACACATGCAGGAAAGGCTGGCACAGACTTACTAGCTATGCCCCTCTGCCCAGAATAAGGTAGAGACTTCCACCACGACACTGCAAAGCCAGGTATTCTAAGGCTCTTACAAGGGTACCCAATTATGAGTAAAATTAATATGAATACAAATGGTAGTGTTTGACCAATGCAGTAAGGTTTTCAAGAGCAGCCACAGTGTCACCAAATCAGTACAAGTATTCTCAAAGGTTAAAACACTCTCTAAAAAATAGCCACAAAGAAAAGTTTACATATATTTAATAATAAATAAAACATGAAAATACTGAATATCGACTTACAATAAACAGAGTTTCAATCACAAAATATTAAAACTCAAATAAACAGATTCACACAGATACAAAAAAACACTACTTATCTCACTAAATTTTCCTGACTGATCTAAACAATTACTATCCCCTGGTTACTTACTAAAGCAAGGCAAGATGAAGTGGGTGAGTGGTCTTCCTTCTCTGTCAGGTTTCAAAAGCAGATTGCTAAGGGCAATACATCAGGATCCATGGTCCTTGTTTTCACAGACATTTTGTCTCTGGCTACAATCGGAATTGTAAGATACAATCTTTATAGCCTTCCACATACTTCAACTTCAGGCTATTTTCAAAGTTAGCTGGACTGAGATTAATCTCTTATCTTCCAGTATTCTTGGTTACAATATATTAAAATTCCAACAATTACAATACAGTCTGACATACAGGTGTATTTCTTTTTCTGTCCAGCAGGACCCACTGGTAGTACATTTTTAACACAAGCAACTTTACCAACACATTTTCAACACAAAGTACGAACCGCAAAATTCCAAAAAACGGACATGCTGAGCCCAATGAATGGCGTACAAGTAGATTATTAATTTCACAAAGCTTTCGGGAGAAACTCTTTTCAGTGTGTGTAACGTATTCAAAACTCATACTCCATTTAAACAGACACAGCCCAATCAAAATCTATTCCATACCAAGCAAACGAACTACTTAGACATATAGCAGCCTACTTAAAATGGAAACATATATACACAACTAAAACAAAATAAAACAAATCAATACAGATAAAACTGTATATATATATATACATATATATATATATACATACATACATATATATATATATATATATATATATATATATATATATATATATAAAATGTATATATATTAAAAAAGTAGCAAATCATGTGGTGAAAATGTGTTTCCTTCTAAGCACAGGATTAATACTAACAGCCATGCTTAAACCTGGTTTACGATCTGCATTTGATAATGTTATCCATTCATATTCACATATTTCAAGGTCATTATTCAATCCACCACTTCTCCTATTTCTAGACCCAATATCTATAACTCTAAAGTGAAAGCTATGTTCCTGTCCCTTCTCTCCTATATGTTTGGGCAAGTGCAGTTGTACCTATATTCCTCTTCATTTCGGATTTGTGTTCAATAATCCTCTCTTTAACCTTCTACTACATTTATCTATATAAAAGGCAGAACACAGTACACAATTTGCTAAATATACAATATTATAAGTATTACATGTAGCATATTTGCTAAATATAAATTGCCTTCTTGTGGTTGGATGTATAAATACATTACCACTTCCTTACAACACATACAATTGTAACAGGGGTATGTGCCTACTTCACTACTCTTCTGCTCCGAGTTATAGTGCTTCATATCCTTATAGCATAATCGAGTTAGGACGAATTTTATATGCAAAGCAGGACATTTCGCCTGCAATTTCCCTGGGTGGCCACGATGCAAAATCTGGATGTACTCATGCTGTAAGGAAGTAGGAACAACAACTTTAAGACCACTGAAAATTATACCATCTTCCATTAACATCTCATCTTGGTAAGGAAAATAAGGTTGCACTTCTGTTGGTACACAAGATTGCTTTGACCCCCATCCAACATTGATGAAGTGGTTGAGCTTTTGCAAAATCGGATCAGTCTTTGTATGATCTCTTAGCTCATCAAGTCTTGTGGTGAAAAAATTATGCACTTCCATGACATCAAAGTCAAAATTCTCTGTATCAAGCTTTTCTGTGGTATTTCTGGGTGATCTGGCTACGGTATCAGCCAGATAAAGAAGTTTGCCTTTTGTATAGACCATTTTGAAGTTGTACTTTTGTAATCTGAGCATCATTCTTTGTAGTCTTGCTGGAACTGTATGCATAGGCTTTTTAAAATAATGGCTAGAGGTTGATGAGTCTCAATCTGAACAGCTCGGCCATAAATATAATCACAGAACTTCAAACATGAGAACACAATTGCCAAAAGTTGATTCTCAATCTGAGCATACTGCATCTCAATGTGGGTAAGAATAATAGATGCATAGGTTACTGGTCTGCCCTCTTGAAGAATGACTGACCTCTGAAGCACTACAGGAAAGATTTACTGGTTTGTGGTCATCACAGTATCAACGTTGGTGGACTGGCAATTTTCTGCTACAGGCCATCAAATGCTCTCTGGTGTTGTTCAAACCATGACCAGGTAACATGTTTGCATGTCTTAAGGGAGCTGATAACTCACTGAAGTCTGGTATACATTTGCCCAAATAGTTAATCATAACAAGCAAATACTGTAAGGCTTGGACATTGTCTGGAGCTGGCATCTCAAGAATGGCTGTTTGGACGGATCTGGTCATAGGCCTGAACTGGCAAATAAATAAGCAACATAAGTAATAAGAAGTTACGTACCTACCATAATGTTCCATGTTAGTTGTCTTCATCTCACCTTCTTTCTTGCTGTTTGGGATTGGAGCCGATCCTCGGCTCCGACTCGGCCATCTTCAATAGCTCGAGAGCTGTTTACTGGCTTGATGCTACCCCTTATCCCATAATGCCAAGCGATAGCTACCCAGATCTCATTTGAAATAGCTAAACCAGACATAAGAGAAAAAAACAGTTATCAAAAACTGGTTGTTCCCAGCATTCTAATATCTAGAATATCTTAGGAAGACATGGCCATAATAATAATAATAATAATAATAATGAAAGAATACTCAGCCAGTGAAAAAAGGAACTCCTCTCAATCCACTAGGACGGGGGACGGAGGGAGGGATGCAAGAAAGAAGGCGAGATGAAGACAACTAACATGGAAAGTTATGGTAGGTACATAACTTGTTAATGTTAAGGTGTCTATCTCGCCTTCATTCTTGCTGTTTGGGACAGCGTCCCTAGCACCTAATACCCTGGGTGGCTTAGCGTAACAGACTCTTCAGAACAGTGGAACCAAGTCAGCTCTGTTCCGGGAGACCATATCCACCTTGTAATGAGAGATAAAGGTATGAGGGTTTGCCCATGTGGCAGCTGCACAGATGGAATCCATGGGCAACCCAGACTGAAAGGCTACAGAAGTGGCTAATGCCCTAGTAGAATGACCTTTCAGTTTAGTTGGCAACTCTTTGTTCCTTAACTGATAAATAAAAGTAATAGTGTGGGACAACCATGTGGATAAGGTCACCTTGGAAACTGGGAGTCCTTGTTTGTTTAATTCATAAGAAAGGAATAATTGGTCCGACTTTCTTATTTCTTTAGTTCTGTGCAGATAAAAACTTAATTTTCTAAAGGAGACAATTAAAGAAGTTAGGACTAAATTAAGGTCCCAAGGGGGAGGAGGATCTCTCACTGGAGGTCTAAGAGGAGATGTTCCTCTCAAAAAAGCTTTACAGAGCTTATGAGACAATGTTAGAATATGACCAACCAATATGAAAATTAGAAATGGCCGCTAATTGTACCCTAATCGTAGTGGAAGCGGCTCCAGAGTGAAAAAGTTGTGCCAAGAATTTCGTGGAGTGGGGCTGAGAAGGGATCCACCTTCCTAGACTCTGTCCAACAAGAAAAACGTTTCCATTTGCTAGCATAAGTTTTTCTCGTTGTTGACTTGTGAGAGGAGACGATAATCTCACGTACTGCTGGGGAAATGCTGGGAAGCCTGGCTAAGGTTGGAAGTGGAGCAACAAAGCTGTGAGCTGGAGAGTTTGGAGGGATTGATGCAACCCGCCTAATTGATGAATCAGGAGATCTGGAATTGGGTCCAGACTCCAGGGTTGATCGAGAAGGTAATGGTGCAGGAAAGTACAGCTGTGTATCTACCATAAATGTAGATGTTCGAGTGTATTCACTGTTGCAGTCATTACACGCCATTTTCTTCAGTTTTTCTTGCCCCAGATGTCAGGTGCCCCCAAAAGGGTAGGCTGTAAATATTTAGATCATACAAAAGCATGCACATAACCTTCATCTACAAGCAAATACACCACATAGGTTGTATAGAAAAGAGAGGTACAGATAAGTCCCAGCAAAGAAAAAAGTGGGATGGTGGGAGGGTAACCTGGACTGCAACAGTGAATACACTCTAACATCTACATTTATGGTAGGTACACAACTGTACTATGTTCGTGTTTCACTGTTGCAGTTATTACACTTGGGTAGAATCCCAAAGCGGGGGTTGGGTGGCTGGGCCTAAATAGAGTTTGGAGTGGCTATGAGGCCATGCAGAACTGCAGTGGCAAAGCCTGCTCTGGATTTAGAGTAGAGAGGTAAATGGTAGTGCTTTGTAAAAGTGTGCACTGAAGTCCATGTTGCAGCCTCCAAAATGTCCTTGGTTGGTACTCCTCTGAGGAAGGCTGCTGAAGTGGCTGCTGCTCTGGTAGAATGTGGCCTAATGCCCTTGGGCATTGATTTGCCATGTTGTGAATGGCAGAAACGAATGCAGTGGCCTATCCATTTTGAAATAGCCTGCTTTGAAATGGCTTTTCCTTGCGAACCTGCAGCATATGCCACTAAGAGTTGCTCAGTCTTTCTGAAGGCTTTAGTCTTGTCCAAGTAAAAGCATAGCTGTGTATGTCCAAAGAATGCAGAAGTCTCTCCCCCTTATTCTGTGGGTTTGGATAAAAGGTAGGCAAATGTATGGTTTGGTTAAGAGCCACGCTGGACACTACCTTAGGCATAAACGTCGGGTTTGTCCTTAGAGAAACCCTGTCTTGATGGAAAATAATAAAAGGTTCCACAGCCATTAGTGCCTGTAACTCTGAGACTCTTCTTGCTGAAGTTAATGCTAGGAGAAGAGCAGTTTTCCATGACAAGTATTTTATCTCTGCTGTATTGGCTGGCTCAAAAGGAGTCAGTGTGAGTTTTTCCAAGAAAAAATTGAGGTCTCATGCAGGTATTGCAGCTCTCCTTGGAGGTCTTATGTTTTTGGCCCTTCTGAGAAACTGTCTTAGCAGTGGATGAGAAAAAATTGGTGGGTCCATATTGTAATGAGCTGAAATGGCAGAGGCATGGATCTTAATTGATGAGAATAGGCCTTTGTCCAGCATCTCAGTTAGGTATTGCAAAATCTGAGGAATATTTGGTACAAGCAAGTCAATTCCCTGTGTTTGGTTCCAAGCACAGAATCTCTTCCATGTTTCTGCATAAGATTTTCTGGTGCTGGGCCTCCTGGCCTTCAAAATAACATCCATAACTGCTTTAGAGAGAGGTGTGTTCTGAATGATTACATTATCCGCCATGCAGCCAGATTTAGGGTTCTGAGTTGGCTGTGCAGGATTTGATTGTTCTGTAGGGTCAGCAAATGAGGCATTAGAGGCAATGTCCAGGCTGGGCCTTGAGACAAGCTTTTAGGATTGGGTACCAGTGCTGGTGTGGCCAGTCTGGGGTAATCAGAATCATTTTGGCTTGTCTTGTCTGACCTTTAGGAGTACCTTGGAGAGGAGAGGCAGAGGAGGGAAGGCATATACTGTAACGGCTTTCCAGCTGAATGAAAGGGCATCCACTTTCCATGCTTGCTTGTGGTAAGTCCGAGTGCAGAATGTCTGTAGCTGGCAGTTGTGAGGGGAGGCGAATAGATCTATGTCTGGGCATCCCCATTTCCCTGTTATGTTGAAGATTTGTGGATCTAGTTTCCACTTGTGAAGATCCATGAGGTTTCTGCTTAGTTCATCTGCCAAAGTATTTGTCTTTCCTGGCAGGAATTGTGCTTGCAGATGTACTTGATAAGTCAATGCTGTGTTCCACAAAGTCGTGGCTTGTCTGCAGAGGGGGTAGGAATGTGTGCCCCCTTCCTTGTTTATGTACCACATGACTGTAGTATTGTCCCTCTTTATCAGTAGTTGTCCTGGATGAAGTAGGTTCTTGAAGGCTGTCAGGGCATTTTGTACAGCTAGCATCTCTTTTTGATTGATATGAAGATGCATTTGGGTTGTGGGCCATGTGCCCTGAATACATTTTCCTGCCATGTGTGCCCCCCAGGCATAATCTGATGCATCTGTTGTTAGCGCCTGCCTGGCAGTGGGTATGGTGAATGGCTGTCCCTTGTTATGATGACAGGCCTGCGTGCACCATTGAAATTCCTGTTGCAGGCAGGGAATGAGAGTAATTACTATTTCCAGGCTGTGGCAATGTTGAGTCCAAACACTTTTTAGATACCATTGTAGTTTCCTCATATGCAGTCTTGCAAATGGAATTAGTAGAATGCAGGATGCCATGTAGCTCAGAGCCTGCAGAATTTTTCTTGCAGATAACTGGGTCTTTGTTGCCATATCTTTGAAGTAAGAAAACAGATGCCTTTGTTTGTCTGGCGCGAGATAAGCTATCTGGGCAGTTGTATTTAAGCTTGCACCCAGGAATATTATCTCTTGAGAGGGTACTAGTTTTGATTTCTTTTTGTTTACTGTGTACCCTAGGCAAATTAGTAATCTTTTTACAAACGCCGGATGCTATAGTAGAATATCTTTGTTCTTTGCTTGAATAAGGCAGTCGTCCAAGTAGGGATATATTTGAATTCCTCTCTGTCTGCAAAATGCAATTACTGGTGCTAGGCATTTTGTGAAGACCCTGGGAGCCGTAGATAAGCCAAAGGGCAGTGCAGAGAATTGGTAGTGCATTGAGCCAGCTATGAATCAGAGGTATCTTCTGCAAGATTGTCTGATTGGGACATGCAGGTATGCCTCTTTGAGGTCCAAAGTTACAAGCCAAGCCTTCTTGTCCAGCACGGGCAGAAGCTGCTGCAGAGTCAACATTTTGAATTTTGGGACGTCCAGAAAAGTATTTAGAATAGACAGGTCCAGAATTGGTCTCCAGGCTGTGTCTTTTCTTGGTACTAAGAAAAGTCTTGAGTAAAATCCTTGTCCCTGCTCTTGTTGTGGCAGTGGCTGAATAGCCCCCATGTCCATGAGGGATGAAACTCGTTTTTGTGCCTCTTGCCACTGACTGCGTGGCAGGTCTGGCATACCTTTTGCCTTTGGAAGGGTGTGAAAGCGGAACCTGTAGCCCTGAGAGACTATATTTAAGGCCCATTTGTCCTGGGTGATCTTGTGCCAATTTTGTGAAAAAAGTGATAGCTTTCCCCCTAAGGGAGCTTCCAAAAAATAAGTGCTTGGCATTGGTAGAGGGAAATCACTGGGACTGTTTTCTATAAGGCTGTGATTTGTTTTCTCTGCTTTTGGAGGTAGAAGCACTCCATTGTTTGGGCCTGTATAAGCCCTGGGGCTGTTGCCTGCCTCTAGGGCATCTGAATCTGCCTCTTTGTGGTCTGTCTGACACTGGAAAGGACCAATTCTTAGAGGGCCAGTTCCTGCTAAATCTGGGTGGCTGTACCTGTAAGAAATCCTTTACTGTCTGCATAGATTTTGTCTTATCCTCCATTTTCTTCAACACCTCTTCTGCCTCAACACCAAACAAAGTATCATGCTGTAATGGAGCATCCAATAATTTTGCTTTAACATGATCAGGCAGATTCTGTTCCTTTAACCAAGCATGCCTTCTAATAACAGAACCTGTAACAGCGGCCCTGCACGAGGCCTCCAGTGAATCATAGCCACATTGCAAAGTATGTTTTCCCACTTGTTCAGCTGCATGCAATAAATCCTGCAAAACTTTGTTTTCAGAAAATTCAGAATTTGTCAACATTTTTTGTTTTAACAAAGACATTACGTATTGCTGATATTTGAGCATATGAAATTGACAATTTAAAGCCCTTACAGCCAAGGTAGCAGAAGTGTAAACTTTTTTCCCCCATCTGTCCAAAGCCCTACAATCTCTATCTGAGGGGACAGGGTTTTTAGCAGAAGCAGCCTTGACCCCTTTGGGACCCTGTGAGATAGTTTCAGGGTCAGCAGCAGGGTTTTTGTAAAGAAATTTATGGGAGTCTGGAACCCTGTAGTATCTGTCCGGCTTAACAGGGGCAGGAGGTAAAGAGTCTGGAGACAGGCCAGACTCGGAAAAAACATCATCTACTATGTATACAACAGGGGGAATTGCAAGAGGTCTGTGTTGATGAAGTATAAGTCTCTTAAGTCTTTTCTTAGTATCAGAATAATCCTGGCTCTCCCAGTGGAAATGCTCCCTCATGGTATGCAGGGTTTCCCCAAATGAATAGTCCTCAGGAGGAGAAGTTGAAGGAATAGAATCTTCAGCATCAGAATCCTCATAGGGAGGAACAGAATATCCCTGATCAGAAGAGGAATCAGAGGAAATGGAAACCTGATCAAAGGAATCATATTCAGTATCTTGCCTAGGCCTCTTATCAGGAGGGGGATGGGAACCCCTGATCCAAAGTAATTAGGTCTTCGGCCATTTTGAGCATCTGTTTCTTAGGCATAGAAGTCTGTCCTGGGGAATGCTGTACTGGTTTCCTTGTCTTTAAAACTGCTTTAGACTTTGTCTTGGATGCTGAAGTAGGCTTTATATAAAGTTGTGTAGGTCTGACAACCTCAGAAGCAGATGCCTGCTCAGCGGCTCCGGACCCATCTGAGGGATTAATTTCCTAAGGGCCAATACCTTGAGTATCCAGAGGCCTAGCTGTCTCCACGTGGGAGTCAGAGGCAGCCTGTGGCTCTGAGGTAGCTGGAGTCAGGGGCTGTGAAAGCGCCTCAATGAGCACCGGCGAACCGGCGACTGGCCTAGAAGAGGCTTTGTCAGTTTTGGACCTCGGATGCTTGTCCTTGTCTTTATCCTTGCATTTTTTATGAATTCTGGTCATCGGTTGTTCTGACGGCATTATACAGTTAAACCTTCTGCCAAAATAATGAAAAGCAAAATCGTACCGACGCTTAATAGAGCGTTGGTTAAATCTAGCACAAAACCGACAACTAGCAATGTCATGGTCAGGGCCTAGGCAAGGAATACAGTAGGAGTGAAAATCCTTATAAGGTATTTGCTTCCCACAAGAAATACAATTGTTAACGTTTTCCGACATCGGTCTGGAGCAAGAAAAAAGTTTCCCCAACGGGGTACTTGGCTTTATTGAAGACTTCGGATCTGAAATTCGATTTCGGAAATCTCAGGAGTCGGCCGACTGGCACTTGTGTACTGCTTTTGCTTCGGGCACCGCGCGGCAAGAAAGACTGAAGAAAATGGCGTTGGCTGCATCTTTTATACCCCTGGTGCACTGACGTCAGGGAAAAGGCGACAGCAACAGACGCCGGACCAGGACTTTGGAATTCAGGCCGACTGCGGGTAGCCTGCCAGCAGGATAACCCAAGTGTAATGACTGCAACAGTGAAACATGAACATCAGGAAGCATATCTGTCGAGGCCAGTAGGGAGCAATGAGGATCATTTTGCAACCCAACGATTTTGCTTTCTGTATGAGTTTCTGTAACGGGGAAACGGAGGAAAAGCATAAAGAAGTCCCTGAGGCCAATTGTGGACTAGAGAGCCTCTGGGTATGTGACCTGGAAGCGGAAGAAGGGAGAAGTAGTTGCTGCATTTGCTGTTGAAGGGGGTGGCAAAAGGATCGCAGCAAGGCTTCCCCCATTTGCGGAAAATAAGATCGACAACTTCCTGATTCAGAGACCACTCGTGAGGCATGAGGATAGCACTGCTGAGCCTGTCCGCTATGACGGTGGATCACCCAGGGATGTGCGTCGCGATCAGAAAACTTTGGGAGGAAATCACCCACTGCCAAAGTCTGAGTGCTTCTCGACACAGGGGGTAGGATCTGGTCCCGCCCTGCTTGTTGATGTACCACACCACTGACATGTTGTCTGTTTGGATTGCAATGGTCCCGGAAGGAAGAGAGTCTTAAAGAGCTTGCAACGCTAGGAGCACGGCTCTCATTTTTAGGACATTTATATGCAGATGGTACTCATGAGGTTGCCAAGTGCCTTGGACTGTCCTGCCCCGATAATGCCCCCCCCCACCCTATCAGAGAGGCGTCTGTCATCACTGGGGCTACCGGAGGGGGTTGTATGAAAGGTCTTCCCAGAGTAATTAATGGAGAGACCATCCACCAGGAAAAGTGTCTTTTGCATGCCTCCATGATAAGGATCATGTGAGACATGGGTAGCTCTTGGAAGGACCACTGTGTGAAAAGGAGCCACTGAAGAATTCTCATGGGGAAGCTCGCTAGTGGGATTCGAAGAATGGCCACTGCCATGGAGCCCAGAGTTTGAAGGACATACCTGACTTGGATCCTTTTGCTCTGCATTAGAATTTGCACTTGTTGGTGAATTGTGGACACTCTCTCTAGCGGTAACCTTGCGAACATATCCCTTGTGTTTAAGTCTGCTCCTATGTAAGTGAGAAGATTGACAGGGCAACAAGGCAGATTTTTCGAAATTTATTGTAATACCTAGCTGGGTGCAGGATGTGATTGTATAATCCCGCGCTTGTAGGAGTTGATGCCTGGTGGTAGCAGTGAGGAGCCAGTCGTCTAGATATGGAAACACCTGGAATCCTTGACGTCTCAGGTGAGCTGTGACCACTGTCATACACTTGGTTAACACCCTGGGGGCTGTGGTGAGACCTAAGGGCAGAGCTCTGAACTGGAAATGACTGGCCCCCACCCGAAAGCGAAGAAATCTCCTGGAGTGTCTGTCCATCTTGATATTGTAGTACGCGTCCTGAAGATCTATCAAGCACATCCAACTGTCCTGACCCAGAAAGGGTAGAATGGACTGTAGCGTGACCATCCGAAACTTTTTTTCTTTGTACAGACTTGTTTAGTCTGCTGAGATCCAGAATAGGTCTTCAATCCCGTCTTTTTTGGTACCAAAAAGAACCTTGAGAAAGTTCCAGATCCGTGCTGGTCTGCGGGGACTTCCTGGATGGCTCTTTTTTCTAGCAGTTTTGAAACTTCTATTACTGCTTGCTCCTTCAGATTGGGTGGCACATATAATATATGTGATATAATGGACCATACCCATCTGTCTTTTGTTAAATTTAGCCAGGCGTCTGGGTAGAGAGAAAGTCTTCCCCAGACTGCCTCCAGAGGTGAGCAGCCTGACAACCCTTCAGGGATGCTGGAAGGGCTCATCAGAGAAAGATTCTCTGTTGCCCTGGCTCTGTGGACCACCTCTGCCATGAAGGCGGCGTCTATTATTATTGTTTCCCCCTCTGCCTCTGGAGGAAAAATCACTACGTGCGTCAGGCAAGGCTCCCTGAGATTTAAGGAACCACATTTTCCCACTCTTCTGACCCTTGGGGTAGGGTCTAGAGGGAGTGGAAAAACGGACTCCCATGGCAGAGAGAGTCTTGCCTTCTTGCTCACACCTAGTCAACGTGTCTTTCACCTGTGGCCCAAAGAGAAAGGAGCCATCAAAGGGGATATTGGTGAAGGACACTCTAAAGGGTTCCGCAAAGTGACACAGCCGCATCCATGCATGCCTCCTAAGGGCTACAACCGTGCCCGCGACTCTACTCGCTCCATCAGCTGCATAGGAAATGAGCCTCATGGAGGAGTTAACTAAAGAATTAAGCGTTGCTAGCTGGGAAGCTACTTTGGCTTGTGCTCCCTCAGCTGTAGGATCTTGAAGGGTATCTCCAAGCTCTTTAAGGAGATCCCTTTGAAGTCGAGTAAAATGACATAGATAGTTCAGTGACCTCATGGAGAAGGTCGCTGAAGCAAACATTCACTTTCCGTACCTGTCCATCTTCCTAGACTCCTTGTTAGGGGGATGAACAGGTGAAGAGGTCTCTGCTAGCTCTTTTTTAGTGGCTGCTGCTGCTACCACCGTGGCATCAACCGGCACACCCTTAGAAAGGAATTGCTTATCCTGGGGGGCTGCAATAAATTTACTAGGTCTCCTTGGAGTTGGTTCCACTGTGTCTGGAGCTGACCAAGCCTTATGAGCCACTACAGACATAAGTGGGTCGAAAGGCAGAGAAACCCAGGAGGTGGAAGGTCGGGAACCGAAAGCATCCAGGAATACAGACTCCTCTTTGGTAGGGGCTAGGGGATTCCAGTTCCCCCTCTGCCTAAGCATTTCCAGGATGTCCGAGAAGGAAACATCTTCAGAGGAGGATCTCGGGGACCCTTCCGATTCATCTAAGGCTGTATCTGAAGTGACAGACTCAGGGAAGTCAATGTGCTTCCTCTTGCACTTCCTCTTCAGAGGGGGCTCCTCTGAATGATCAGGGGAGGCCTCGGAAGAAGAGGAAACACCCAATGGGTTGTCCTGGAGCCTTGGTTCCCCACGCTTGGGGTCTGGAGGAGGAGCAGAGGTTGGCACAGGCACTAGGGGGGACGGAGCTGGTGGGGCCTGTAGTGGAGCTGACTCGGGGGACAGCACACTCCGCATGACCTCAAAAGCATCCCTGTCTCAAGGCAGAGAAAGCTCTGGTTCTGAAAAAATAGGAATATTTCTCCGCGCTGAGGGGGATGGCTCTGAGGCAGATGTTGGAGCCGAGCTCACCTGTGCCGATGTTCCAAGAGGGAGAACGGGGTTAGACAAGGGTCCGATGCCACTCGCCCCCTCGGAGCTGACGAGGGAGCCTCGGCATCCAGATCCCTCGATGGAAGGTACCATTGAGGTAATCGGAGCCGACATCGGAACCGAAGGGGATATGGTTATCGGAGCCGACAGTTCCACTACTCGAACCCCAACGAACTCCGGCTCCAAACTCATTGCAGTCAGAGGAGGAACATCAAATGAAGTGGACAGAGCAGATACTTGTTGAGGAGGGCTGGACAATTTAGTTAGTGCCTGTGACTTCAGCAACCTACTGACTACTCTCTCCAGATCGTGATCCGACAGCCTAGAGGATCAAGAGGAGTGAGAGGATCGGTGGCTACACTCACTTTGAAGTAATGGAGACTGAGGAGCCAAATGCACTGACTCTAAGGAAGGGGACCTCAGCCTCTTGTGGCTCCGTGATGGCTCCGAAGCATCCGGTGGAGCCGATGGGAAGGTTGTCTTGGTGCCAGCCAGAACCGACTTAGATGGTAAACCCTGCACAGGAGTCGGCTCCGAGGATGCAGCAGGAGGCTTAGAGGATTTTGGGGATTTCACTGGTTGTGAACCCTTTGCTGGTGAATCCTGGAGTTTTAACAGACCCCTAAGAATCACGTAGTTCTTACGCTCCTGCAAGACTCTTGGACTAAAGGCATAGCAAAGAGAACAAGAGTCCTGCAGGTGAACAGCGCCCAAACAGTAGATGCAACTGGTGTGCTCATCTGTCAGCAACATCTTCTGACAGCATGAGTCACACTTCTTGAATCCAGAAACCTTAGCTTTCTTACACATGACTGTACCAAAAAAAGGGGAAGACTAAGTAAGTAGATTCAGACAACAAACAGTACTACACTAGACAAAACACACCAGAACCATCTAAAACTGTAAAGGAAATCTAAGATAATATAATTTTATATATATATAATTTTTTTTTTACAATAAGGGGAAAAATAGAAGTAGGAAAGCCTCTAAGTTAAATGGCTAACCTAGGGATGGGGGAGGGGCGGAGAACTCTCTAACTTAAACGAGTTCTGTCAAAAAACGGTAGAGACTATAGAAAATTTAACTACAACACATATAACTAACTCTAAAAAAAGAAAGGATATTAGTAAGTTTAAATTCTAAGGAAGTTTACACAAAAAGTTAAATATACGAGCCTGAGCCAGAAAAATGACACCCTTGTAGCTGAAGCGGCAAACGAGATCTGGGTAGCTATCGCTAGGCATTATGGGATAAGGGGTAGCCTTGAGCCAGTAAACAGCTCTCAAGCTATTGAAGATGACCGAGTCGGAGCCTAGGATCGGCTCCGATCCCAAACAGCAAGAATGAAGGCGAGATATACAACTTAACATCTTTTGTTAGCCTGAATTTACATATCAGAGGATTGAGCTTTAGTTAAACTTCACGTGCACTTTCCAGAACTTTCATGAGGTTTCTGTCATGCTCTGCTTCACCACTGCCTCCAACTACTAAATCTACTACTATCAGAGCACAAGGATGGCCTGAAAAAATTTGCTCCACTGCATGCTTAAAGACTTCACTGGCAGAATTTATTCCAAAAGGCATTCTGAAAAATCTGTATCTACCAAATGGTGCACTGAATGTAGTCAATAGTGAAGATCTGCGATCAAGCATTACTTGCCAAACTCAACTCTTCGCATCTAAGACAGAAAAAACAGTTGCATTTGACATGATGGTAGCAACTTCCTCGACAGTGCGCATAGGATGATGGGGTCTTCTTCAATGCTTTAAGTCTCTTAGGTCATTACATATTCTGATTTCATCTGAGCTTTTCTTATGAGCAACTACCATGGAAGACACCCATTCAGTTGGTTCAGTGACTGGATAAATCACACCTTGCTGCACCATTTTATCTAACTGGACTTTGACTCTGTCCTGCATGGCTATCAGAACTCTTCTCTCTGGTCTGACCACTAGACTGATCTCTGGGTCTAATTTCATGAAGTACACAACTGGAAGTTTACCTAACTTGTCTTCGAAAATATCAGCATACTCTGAGAAAATAGCATAGGTGAAACTGGAACTAGGACATGTGCTTACATGATGGACTTCTTTGGTAAAATAAAGCATTTTCATTTAAAAACTGTCTCTGAGATTTAATAATGATTGTACAGGTCATTTGACTACATAAAACTGCAAGCTGTAATTGTTCCCAGCTGAATAGCTTGAAAGCACTACTGAGACCTTGATTTGAATCTCTACCTCCATAAGCAACAAGCTTTGTACAATTGGCCAAATTAAGATGTTCACCAGCTCTTACTCTAGCAAATGCTTTTGCCGACATAACATTGCACTTAGAGCCAGTGTACACTTTGAGCTCTGTAGGATTACCATTAATCAGGACAGTAGAAAACACTTTGTTTTTTGCCAACCGACCACTGACACACCATCTACATAGAAAGTAGAGTTGCAGATTTCTATACAATCAACTTGCTTTTCTGAGTAATCTTTCTTAAATGAATGAGGAGGAGGCTTATTTGATTTACAAAGGTTTTGAAAGTGTTTCCATTTTTTACACTTGTGGCATTGCTAACCAAATGCTTAGCACTTCTCTCTTCTGGACTCGTGACTGGCACCACAATTATGACAGTTAACAATGAGACTTGACTTGGGTTTTGCTGACTCACCCTTGTGGTGCACTGAGCATGTCGGTTTTACTGAGCTAGCCTTAGAACTTGCTGGAAAGGTATGGGCTTTCCCTGGAAATCCTGCAGGGGCTGCAGCTGCCATATGCTTAGGCCTATTTCTGTTAGTCACGTACTGCATGCTGTCTATGTTTGCTCTAAACGTTGCTCAAACCATGCTCTTGTCACTTGCACGCATATGTATGCGCCTTTCTGTAAGCTTGTGTATTTGACAAATCTCTATGGATTTGCTCAATTTTAAATCACTGTCTCGAAGCAAAATCTTTCAAACTGCAGCATTAACACCACATACAAGCCTGTCCTTCAAGTAGTCTTTCAAATCACCAAATCTGCACTTTTTAGGTTTGTTTCTCAAGTTAGTAATATAAGCTCCAAAGTTTCTCCTGGCTTTTGGTCTCTATAAGTGCCTCTCCAATGTAACATTTGTCTGGGGGTTACACATTTCTCTAAATTTAAGTTTCAAGCACTTGGGGTCCTCCCTTGATTCAGCTTGTACAACAATAGAACAGTTTTCCCCTTCTCCTGCATATACTGCTGGTGCATACACAAATGAACGCTCTCTTTCAATGGCTTCTGACCCCGCTAGATTAATCAGAATAAATACCCTCATACATTTATCTTTATCAGAAAAAGCTGCTTGTATGAAAATATCGTATTTCTGCTCAAATGCTCTCCAGTTCACTGCATTATTATGATCAAACACAAGTGGACTGGGTCTGCGAAATGTGTCTGCCATGCCAACTCCCGGTACTAAAGACCCTTGTAATTATGTACGAACACACACACACATATGCCCAAAATTCATGCCAGAAACTTGTAATTATACTCAACAGCATAACAGACTCTTTGAAATAACTGCACTTTGTGAAATAAGCATCTACAGCACGAACACTTAGAAATCACTGTATTTTGTGAAACCACTCATCAGTGTAAGAAACACTTCAAAATGACTGCACTTTGCGAATGAACTATACACAGCATGAGAAAAGTACAGTTTTGTACCTACCATAAATGTAGATGTTAGAGTGTTCACCCTGCTGCAGTCATCACACTTGGGTTATCCTGTCGTCAGGCGGTCCCGCAGTCGGCCGGAATTCCAAAGTCTTGGTCCGGCGTCGGTTGCTGTCACCTCTTCCCTGATGTCAGTGCACCAGGGGTATAAATAGTGCAACCGACGCCATTTTCTTCAGTTTTTCTTGTCCCAGATGTCAGGTGCCCCCAAAAAGGTGATCAGAAATTAGTACCAAATGGAGTAACCTCTGCCCAAACACAAAATCCCTTCAGTTATAAGAAAATACATCATTAAGGTATTGAAGAGATTTAGCCAGTAGATCAGAGGGGATGGAGGGAGGGTAACCTGGACTGCAGCAGGGTGAACACTCGAACATCTACATTTATGGTAGGTACAAAACTGTACTATGTTCATCGTGTTACCCTGCTGCAGTCATCACACTTGGGTTGAATCCCAAAGCTAAGGAAGGGGGGAGGTATCATAGAGGGTTAGTGGAGGCTATAAGGCCCTGCAGAACTGCAGTGGGGAAGCCCGCCCTGGTCTTAGAGTAAAGAGGTAAGTGATAGTGTTTGGTAAAGGTGTGTACTGAACTCCAAGTTGCAGCTTCTAAAATCTCCTTGGTTGGATCCCCCCTTAGAAAGGCTGTAGAGGTAGCTGTTGCCCTGGTAGAGTGGGACCTAATGGTAGCAGGAACTGATTTCCCATGATGAGTATAGCAGAAATGTATGCAATGACCTATCCATTTAGAAATGGTTTGCTTTGATATAGCCTTCCCTTGAGTAGCTGTAGCATAGGATACAAAGAGCTGGTCAGATTTTCTGAAAGCCTTAGTTTTGTCCAAGTAGTAACGAAGTTGCCTGTGAAAGTCCAAGGAATGCAGGAGTCTCTCACCTTTGTTCTGTGGATTTGGGAAGAAGGTGGGTAAATGGATGGTTTGATTTAAAGCCACGCTGGAAACCACCTTAGGCATAAAGGAAGGATTAGTTCGTAGAGAAACTCTGTCTTGATGAAAAATGAGGAAAGGTTCCACTGCCATTAGTGCCTGTAGCTCTGAGACTCTTCTAGCTGAAGTTACTGGTAGGAGCAGGGCAGTTTTCCATGATAGGAACTGAAGATCTGCAGAGAAAGCTGGTTCAAAGGGAGGCAGTGTTAGTTTTTCCAGAACAAAATTGAGGTCCCATGTAGGTGTAGGAGCTCTCCTGGGTGGTCTAATGTTTTTTGCCCCTCTGAGGAACTGCCTTAGAAGAGGATGTGAAAATAAAGGTGGATCCGTGTTGTAGTGAGCTGAAACAGCTGAAGCATGGATTTTAATGGAGGAGAAAGAAAGTCCTTTGTGCAACATCTCAGCTAAATACTGTACAATGTGAGACATGTGAGGCTGAATTGTGTCTTGGTCTTTTGCTTGGTTCCAGGCACAATTTTCCATTTGTCCGAGTAAGCCTTCCTGGTGCTTGGCCTCATGGATTCCAGAATAACATCCAGAACTGCTTGGGAAAGAGGAGCTGGTTGTATGTTTAGTTGATTTGCCATGCAGCCAGATTTAAAGTTTTGAGCTGGCTGTGAAGAATCTGATTGTTTTGTTGTGTGAGCAAATGGGGGATTTAAGGCAATATCCATGGTGGGCTGTGGGCCATATTTCTCAATAGCGGGTACCAGTGCTGGCGTGGCCAGACTGGGGCTATGAGAATCAGTCGTGGTCTCTCCTTTTTGACTTTCAGAAGAAACTTTGTGAGGAGAGGCAATGGAGGGAAGGCATATACTGTCAGGTTTTTCCAACAGAAAGAGTGCGTCCACTTTCCAAGCTTGATGGTGAAATGTCCTTGTACAAAATTTTGTTAGTTGATAGTTTTGAGGACTGGCAAACAGGAAGGCCCCATTTTTGAGTTATCATTGCAAATATTTGTGGATCTAGTTTCCACTCGTGGGGATCCTTGATGTTTCTGCTGAGGTAGTCTGTCAATGTGTTCTTCTGTCCTGGCAGGAATTGAGCTTGCAACTGAACTTGGTAAGCCAGAGCTGTGTTCCATAAGATCATTGCTTGCCTGCATAAAGGGTAGGAATGTGTACCCCCTTTTTATGTACCACATTACTGTGGTGTTGTCCGTCTTTACTGCAAGTTGTCCTGGATGTAATAGATCCTTGAAGGCTGTAAGAGCTTTCTGTACAGCTAGCATCTCTTTTTGATTTATGTGCAGATTTCTTTGATCTGCAGTCCATAGACCTTGAATGCATTGTCCTGCCATGTGTGCCCCCCAGGCGTAATCTGAAGCATCTGTTGTGATAGTTTGCCTGGCTGGGGGCAAGGTGAAAGGCTGACCCTTGTTGAGGTGACATGCCTGTGACCACCATAGAAATTCCTGTTGTAGGCAGGGGATGAGAGATATCATTGTGTCCAAGCTGTGGCGAGACCATACGCGTTTTAGGTACCACTGTAATTTCCTCATATGCAGCTTTGCAAATGGTAATATTAGTATGCAGGATGCCATGAAGCCCAAAGCCTGCAGAAATTTTCTTGCAGTTAATTGGGTCTTTGTTGCCAATGTTCTGAAATATTGAGTCAGTTGTAGTTGCTTGTCTGGCGTAAGATAAGCCTTCTGGGCCGTTGTATCCAAGCTGGCACCCAGGAATGTCATTTTTTGTGAGGGTACTAGTTTTGACTTCTTTTTGTTTACTGTGTACACCAGGCAGTTTTAGTAGATGCTTTACAAAGGCCAGATGATGTAGGAGAATGTCTTTGCTTTCTGCTTGGATGAGGCAGTCGTCCAGGTATGGATATATTTGAATTCCTCTTTGTCTGCAGTATGCAATTACTGGTGCCAGGCATTTTGTGAAGACTCTGGGCGCAGTAGATAAGCCAAAGGGCAGTGCAGAGAATTGGTAATGGGTTGAACCTGCAATGAAACTGAGGTATCTTCTGCAACTTTGTCTGATTGGGACATGCAGGTATGCCTCCTTGAGGTCCAACGTTACTAGCCATGCTTCCTTGCCCAACATGGGAAGTAGCTGCTGTAGAGTTAGCATCTTGAATTTGGGTACTTGTAAGTGTTTAGAATTGAAAGGTCCAGAATTGGTCTCCAGGCATTGTCCTTTCTGGGCACTAGAAAGAGTCTTGAATAAAATCCTTGGCCTTGCTGTCGAGTAGGTACCAGTTGAATGGCTCTCATGTCCATGAGAGCTGTAATTTGCTTTTGTGCCTCTGCACATTGATTTTGTGGCAGGTTTGACATTCCTCTTTTCATTGGCAAGGTGTGAAAGTGGAATCTGTATCCTCGTAAAATTATGTCTAGGACCCATTTGTCCTTTGTGACACTGTGCCAGTTGTCTGCAAAAAGTGCGAGTTTCCCCCCCAAGGGGGCTGCCAAGAAAGTATTGCTTGGCCAGATGAGGTGCAAGTCATTGAGTTTGCCTTCTGGTGGACTGAGACCGGTCTTCTCCTCCCTTCTGTGTTGTAGTGCCCCATTGGCGAGGCTTATACTGGGCTTGTGGTTGTCCTCTGCCCCTTGGGCGTCTGTATTTACCCCTCTGTGGTCTGTCAGTAGCTGGAAAGGACCAATTTTTTGTTGGGCAGTTAGTGCTGAAGCGAGAGGGTTGTACCTGTAGGAAATCCTTGACTGTCTGCATAGATTTTGCCTTATCCTCCATTTTCTTTAAAACAACTTCTGCTTTAACTCCAAAAAGCACATCCTGCTGTAAGGGAGCATCTAGTAATTTTGCTTTAACATGATCAGGCAGAGTTTGTTCCTTTAACCAAGCATGCCTACGTATAACAGACCCAGTGACAGCTGCTCTGCAGGAGGCCTCCAAAGAATCAAACCCACATTGTAAGGTATGTTTGCCCACCTGCTCAGTGGCGTGCAACAGATCCTGTACTTCTTTCAATTCAGATTGTTGAGGGAGAGTGGTTATTCTTTGCTTTAACTGAGAGATTAGGAACTGCTGATATTTAAGCATGTGAAATTGGCAATTCAGTGCCCTCATAGCTAGTGTGGCTGAGGTGTAAACCTTTTACCCCAACTGTCTAGTGCTCTGGAATCCCTCTCAGAAGGTACTGGGTTTTTAGCCATAAAAGCCTTAGCCCCCTTGGGACCCTGGGAGATAGTCTCTGGGTCAGCTGCAGGGCTTTTGTAAAGAAATTTGTGGGAATCAGGCACTCTATCTGTCAGGCTTAGCCGGAGCAGGAGGTAGAGAGTCTGGGTTCAAACTGGATTCTAAATAAACATCATCCACAATGTCCAAAACTGGCAGGATGGCAAGTGGTCTGTGTTGGGGGAGTAAAAGAAACTCTCTGAGCCTTTTCTTCGAGTCAGAGTAGTCCTGACCTTCCCAGTGAAAATGTTCCCTCATAGTGTGTAAAGTTTCCTCAAAGGAGTAGTCTTCAGGAGGAGAAGCTGAGGGAATAGAGTCCTCAGCATCAGAATCTTCAAAAGGAGAGAAGGAATAATCTTGGTCCTCAGAGGAGTCTGAAGAAATGGACAGTTGTTCAGAGGATGCATGATCTTCCTCTTGTCTAGGCCTTTTGTCAGGAGGGGGCTGGGAACCCCCTGATTAAAAAAATCAAATCTTCAGCCATTTTGAGCATCTGTTTCTTAGGCATGGGGCCTTGAACAGGAGACTGAAGTGCAGTCCTTTTAGATTTAGAAGGAGTCTTCGACTTAGAAAACGTTTTAATGGTGAGAGTCGTCGGTCTGAAAACGTCTTCAGAAACCGATGGCGTTTCTGTAGCACTGACGTCTTTTGAAGCAATGTCGTCGGAAGGGCCTGAACTAAATGGCTACGTCGGCCTGGTGCCTTCCGCGAAAATTTCTGTAGCGGTCTTGGGTTCCAGATCTGCGGTAGTCAGGGGCTGCGTCAGGGCCTCACTAAAGACCGGAGACCGGATCAGCTGAGGCCTCGGAGTCTGGCTTAGGCCTGGGCTGTCTGTCCTTATCCCTGCGTTTTTTGAGCACGCCGGTAGTCAGTAGCTCCGATGGCATGGTGTAGTTAAATTTCCTACCGAAGTAGTGTTGTGCGAAATCAAAGCGTCTTTTAATAGTACGCTTATTAAACCTAGCACAAAACCGCCAAGAAGTGATGTTGTGGCCTGGGCCTAGGCAAGGTATGCAATAAGAATGAAAATCCTTATGAGGTATTTGCTTCCCACAAGAAATATAACTTTTTCTGACATCGGTCTGAGGCAAGAAAAGTTTCCCCAATGGGGTACATTGCTTTATTGAAGACTTCGGTCTGAAATTCGAATATCTCAGGAGTCGGCCGACCGGCACTTGCGAACTGCTTCTGCTTCGGGCACCGCGCAGCAAGAAAGACTGAACAAAATGGCGTCGGTTGCACTATTTATACCCCCTGGCGCACTAATGTCAGGGAAGAGGAGACAGCAACCGACGCCGGACCAAGACTTTGGAATTCCGGCTGACTGCGGGACCGCCTGACGACAGGATAACCCAAGTGTGATGACTGCAGCAGGGTAACACGATGAACATCTTCTCAAAATGCCTATCTTGCAAAATATCTCTGTACAGTGTAAGAAGCACTTTGAAATTGACAGCACTTTATGAATGAACTGTACACAGCACAAGAAACTTCTCGAACTGACTGCACTTTGTGAAATAACTGTACTCTGCACACAGTAAACTAAAATTATTGCAATGTAATAAAGCACACACTGCAAAGCACGTTGCACACACAGATACTTTTAACAACTTGAATACGAAATAGTAGTTCATATAAAAAAGTGGTCTTTTAATAAAAAAATGCAATCGCTTTGCTTTTCCATGCTTATTTTGCCCTTTTATTGTACTTGTTATGCTCGTTTGACTTTTCCTGTGGTTGTTTTATTTTTAACATGCTTGTTAAGCAAATCAGAAGCAATTCTGAACAGTCTTCACAATTATCTCGAATAATTTTATCAAATACTGTGGTTTCAAACACTTTGCTTAATCAATAATGCATTCTGCACTTTTCGTTTCATTAATAATGCTTTTTGTGCTTTGTGAATGCTTTGTATCATTTTCTTTACAAAATAAATCATCTATGCGAGTTTTAATTACCTGAAATTCGTTTCTGACCTTTTTTTAATTGTTTTAGCAGGTTGGGACAAGTCGTTCCTCTATATACCTCCATTTCTAACTGTGCACCTCATAGCTCGACTTCTGGCTTCTTTCCGGTTTCTTGATGCTCAGACATCCTAGTTCCAACACCATGTCGTCCAGGCATGCCACTTCTAACACCATATCGCTTGTCTGGACAGGATAAAACTGACAAATGGTTGTGGGTTCAGTTCAAATAGCTCTGTCACTTACAAACACATCAGGATTGAGGCTTAGTAACAAACTTAAATAAACTTATAAACAGACTGACTACTGCACTCGTATATGTCAACACTCTGGCTGTTCACTCAAAATGGCACTGCTGCCTGCACGTGCTCTCTATTTATACGAACGTGCCCTCACTTCAGTCACAACACACAGTCTGATTTATAGGGTCCCTCAAAGCTCTGACTGGAGTGGACTGCCCAAGCAAGTACTGCTCCTTTTTAACCACCGCAGGCTTCAAAATGGTTATGTCAGACGCTGTCGCTCTCTCAGCAGTGTCCTGTTTTCCATCCATGAAGATGGGATATTAACTCTGGTGAAAGTTTGACACCCCTGTTGTCTACAAACAACTTACCACTGGCATGCTGTTATTCCCACTTACTGGCTGCCCTAACTTTTGCTCCCCCCACCTTGCTTCTTTGGACATCTATGTGATACATGGCCCCACTGGTTACATTTAAAATATCTAACCTTTTATCCTGACCATGTTTCTGAACTATTGACTTCCCCTGTTGCTGGTGGACTCTGTTGGTGTGGTTTAGGCTGCCCCCCCATGGGTTCCCTTGTATCCATCTGCAGCATTGGGTATCCTCCTCTTGTACAGAGATGCACTGCTTGATAAGTACAGATCCCCTTTTCTACCCAGCTCATCTTTCAGAGTTGCACTCCTGGTCTGCCAACCAGATTCTCAAGTCCTCAGGCAAAGTGGTAATGGCTTGTTCCCTCACCAAAAGGTCTGCCAGCCCTTCAAAACTGAAGACCTGACACTCACTCACCCACCTGTAAGTACTTAACTCAGCAATATAATCACATACACTTCCATCTGCCTTGTGTCTATGCCCACAAAACCTTTACCTGTAAGCTGCAGGTGTTAACTTAAAACATTCTAGTAAAAAGAAGTTATGTACTCACCATAACGTTCCATCTGAGTAGTAGTACTTCATTTGTCTTCAGCCTGTGGGTATTCGGATCATAATCGGATCAGAGACAGCTACACCACTGGCATCTGATCCAAGCTCCTCCCCTTACCCATAATGCTCCCTTGCCTCCTCCCTTCCCTCAGATCGAGTTTGCTGCTCAAGAAAACATAAGCCCAACCCAATCGGACCTTACCACTAATGGCTCCCAATAACTAACCCAAGTATAAACCAGGAGAGCCACTATAGTGCTCCTCTCCTGAATACAAGGATAGAACAAGAGTAACAAGGTCAGGGGGAAGGAGGGGGGATAGTTGAAGACAAATGAAGTACAACTACTCAGATGTAACGCTATGGTTAATACATAACTTCTTTATCTGAAGTAGATGACTTCATTTGGTTTTCAACGTGTGGGACAGACTCTCCAGCTACCAACACTTGGGTGGCCCTCACGGAAGGATATTCCAGAGCACCACAGAGCCAAAGGATGCCCAACTCTTGGATATGATTGTCCAACTTGCAATGAGATATGAAGGTATGAGATGAGGACCAAGTAGCTGCAGAACAAATGTTACCTAGCGACACCTTTGACCAAAAAGCCGCTGAGGTAGCCATGGACCTAGTGGAGTGAGCTTTCACCTGATCTGGAGGGGAAATGCCTCTATCAGAATATGCTCACATGATCCATTGGGAAATCCAGCGAGCAATGGTCACTTTAGAAATTAGCTTACCCAGAAAAGGTTTCGAATAAGATACAATCAACTGATCAGATTTATGAAAGGATTTTGCTGTGTGTAAATAAAACCTCAGTTGTCTACATACGTCCAGCAAGTTTAATTTGTATTCAGCTCTATTTTGTAAATTTGGAAAGAAAACAGGGAGATTGAGAGTTTGATTAATATTTGCTTCTGATGCCACCTTGGGAAGAAAGATGGATTAGTATGCAGGGAAACCTTGTCCTTATGAAAAGCCATGTAAGGAACTTTAATGGACAATCCTTGAAGTTCTGATACCCTCCTACCAGAACTGATAGCTACCAAAAAGGCAGTTTTCCAAGAAGGGAATTGTAAATCTACGGATGCCGCGGACTCAAAGGGAGGTGACACTAGAACTTGAAGAACGAAGGTGAGGTCCTAAGGTGGTGTAGGATCTTTCACTGGGGGCCTTAAAAGGAAGGTACCTTTAAGGAAGGTCTTGCAAAGTCTAGAAGAAGTTAGGGAAGCCATGTTTTCCCCCACATGGAAGTTAGAGATGGCAGCCAGTTGGACTTGAACAGTAGAGGAACTAGCACCTTGGTAAAACATATTCGCTAGAAATTCCAGAACAGCCAAAACCGTAGCTGTGAACCTATCTAGGTCCCGTTGAGAGAGCCCATATAGAGAACAGTTTCCACCTGCTGCGATCAATTTTCCTAGTGGAAAACTTGTGAGTCGCCACCAAAATGTTTTCAACTGGACAGGATAAACCGGGAGTCCTAATCATTTAATGGAACTGGAACAGCCAAATGAGGAGTTTCAGACTGTCCAGGTCTGGGTGAGGAATCTGAGGGATGCGAAATGAGATCCGAAACCAGATCCAAGATCCATGGTAGAACTGCCAGGTGAGACCAAAGGGAGGAGAACCAGAGTCGACGAGGCCAGAATGGGGCAATGAGGATTACTGAGCTCCCCAACCTGCGAGCTTTCCGAAGAAACTTCGGAATGAGAGGCAACGGGGGGGGGGATATTAAGACTGGGAGGGCCAAGCGTGAACCAGTGCTTCTCT
This sequence comes from Protopterus annectens, assembly GCF_019279795.1. Lineage (NCBI taxonomy): Eukaryota > Metazoa > Chordata > Ceratodontiformes > Protopteridae > Protopterus > Protopterus annectens. The sequence continues at coordinate 74,352,820 of NC_056742.1, forward strand.
GGGGGATTCCCCCCGAGGGGGGATCAGAGTGAAGAACTTACTGCATTTCTTGTTGGAAGGAGATGTGAAGAGATTGCAGCAAGGCCGACCCCACTTGAGGAAGATCTGTTCCGCTACTGAAGGATTCAGAGACCACTCATAAGGCATAAGAACAGTCCTGCTGAGCCTGGCCACCAGAATGTGTGTTCCCACCAGAAAGTGGCCGGTGGAAATTGCCCGATTCCATACACTCATGGCCTCATGACAAAGGGGTAAGATCTGGTTTCAGCCTGTTTGTTTATGTACCAGACTACTGACATGTTGTCTGACTGAATAGCAATATTCCATAGAGAAAGATGGGCATGAAGGGCCTGCAACGCTAAAAGAACCACCCTCATCTCCAGGACTTTAGACATGCAAGTTGGTCTCGGAAGGGGACCACGTGCCTTGGACAGTTCTTCCCAAGCAATGCCCACCCACCCTACCTGGGAAGCATCTGTGGTCACTGTGGTTGTGGGAAAGGATGGAACAAAGGGGCGTCGCTTGAAAAGGTCCAGGGAAAGAATCCATCAGAAAAGAGTCTGCAATCCTGTGAAATCCGAATTGGATGTGACAAGGATAGATCTAGTAAAGACCACTGAACTGCTAGCGTCCAGTGTAGAACTTGCATATGAAGTCGTGCATAGGGCAGAAGATTGACTGTGGCTGTCAACAGTCTCCGCTGAAGGAAGATGAGACGGGAGAATGTAAGAAACATTAAGTCTTAAATTGTGTACCCCTTCCAGAGTGAGGTAAATCTTCATTTGTATGGTGTCCAACCAAGCTGCTATGAAGTCTAGAGTCTGGACTGGAGTCAATGATGATTAGCTGAGGTTTACAGTAATGCCCAGACTGTTCGCCAACACCAGGAAATAGTCCTTGGTTAGCACAACAGACACCTGGTGGGGGCAAGCAAGGAGCCAATCGTCCAGGTATGGGAAGACCTAAATTCCCTGGAGTCTCAGCTGAGCTGCTACTACCACCATCACTTTGGTAAAGACCCTGGGGACTGTGGTGAGACCAAAGGGGAGGGGGCCCTGAACTGATAATGACTGGCCCCCAGCAAAAGCGGAGAAACCTGCTGGAGTGCCTGTTCATTTTGATATGATAGTACACGTCCTGGAGGTCAATCAAACACATCCAATCATTTTCTTGCAGGTAGGGCAAGACGGACTGAAGGGTGACCATCCGGAATTTTTTCCTTGGCTACAGATAGGTTCAAAGTGGAAAGATCCAGAATGGGTCTTAGGTCCCCTGTCTTCTTTGGCACCAAAAAGAACCTGGAATAAATGCCCAATCCAGACTGATCTGGGAGGATGGTTTGGATGACTCTTCTTAGCAGCTTGTTTATTTCCAGTGTTGCTACCCTCCTTTACGTGGGTGGAATGTCTGGGAGGTGTTTTGGTGGGAAGGGTGGTTCTACAAAAGGGATGCAATAACCTGGATATGATTTGCAACACCAAACGGTCATTACGGACTCCCATTCTGTTTGGTGAAGCGAGAGGTGACCTCCAACTGCCTCCAGAGACCAGTCAGGCAGCCCCTCAGGGCTGCTGTGCAGGTCTGTCCAAGAACGGTTCGCGAGACCCGAAATTTCTCAGACCCCCCCCTCTGCCTCTGGGCCAGCGTCTATCATGACCCCCTCTGCCTCTGGGCCAGCGTCTATCATGACCCCCTCTGCCTCTGGGAAGATGAGTCCTGAGTGTCCTGGGAGAAAGTACAGTTGTGTACACTTACCATAAATGTAGATGTTAGTGTGTATTCACTGTTGCAGTCATCACACTTGGGTTATCTGCCTGCAGGTAAGCTCTCAGTCGGCCCGAATACCACAGTATTGGGATTAATGCGGATGCTGTCACCTCTTCCATGACGTCAGGGGTATAAAACATGCAGCCGATGCCATTACATCAGTTTTTCTTGCCCCAGATGTCAGCAGCCCCCAAAATAAGAAGCAATTACATGGTGTGGAACACCTCCAGTAAAAAGTAAATTCCATAGCCATAAGATATGGCCAAAAGGAGGATATGTAGAAAGCATAGAAGTGTCAGGGGGCTGGAGGGAGTGTAACCAGGAATGCATCAGTGAATACACTCTAGCATCTACATTTATGTTAAGTGTACACAACTGTACTATGCTCTTCGTGTTTCACTATTGCAGTAATCACACACGGGTTGATTCCCAAAGCTGAGGAAGGGTGGAGGCAGTCAAGAACTAGTAGGGCTGGCTAGCAGGCCTTGTAAGACTGCTGTGGCAAATCCAGCTCTGGATTTAGAAAAGAAAGGTAAGTGGTAATGCTTGGTGAAGGTGTGTACAGAACTCCAGGTTGCAGCTTTCCAGGATGTCCCTGGTATGGACTCCCCTAAGAAATGCTGTAGAGGTTGAGGTAGCCCTAGTGGAAAGAGTTCTGATCCCCTGTGGGGTAGGTTTTCGATGGTGCTTGTAGCAGAAATGGATGCAGTGTGCTATCCATTTGGAAATGGTTTGCTTTGAAATGGTATTGCCCTCTGCCCCTATAGCAAAGCTAACTAGCAGCTGGTCATATTTTTTGAAAAGCTGAGAACTGTCAAGGTAGAACCTGAGTTGTCTGTGCAAGTCCAAGGAGTGCAGGATCCTTTCCCCTTTACTCTGAGGATTAGGGAAAAAGGTTGGTAAATGGATGGATTGGTTTAGAGCTACACTGGATACTACCTTGGGCATAAAAGATGGGTTAGTCCTGAGGGAGACCCTGTCAGCATGGAAAATAATGAAGGGTTCCCACAGCCATTAGTGCCTGTAATTCAGATACTCTTCTTGCTGAAGTGATGGCTAGAAGTAAAGCCATTTTCCAAGAGAGGAATTTTAACTGTGCTGTAGCAGCAGGCTCAAAAAGGGGAAGCGTGAGCTTTTCTAGTGCAAAGTTAAGGTCCCAGGCAGGGGTGGGTGCTCTCCTCGGGGGTTTAAATTGTTAGATCCTCTCAGGAAATGTTTGACCAGAGGGTCAAAAAAAGAGAGGTGGCTCAGTATTATAATGAGCTGAGATGGCCGAGGCATAAATCTTAACAGAAGAAAAGGATAGGCCTTTGTGGAGCAACTCTGCTAAGTAATCTAGGATTTGCGGTAATGTGGTCAGGGCTATGTCCTTTCCTTGAGACTGGCTCCAAAGAATAGTATATTTTCCATTTTTCTGAATAGGATTTCCTAGTACTAAGCCATCTGGCCTCAAGGATGTCGTCCAGCACCTGTTTGCCGAGGGCTGCTGGTGGAGTACTTAGGGAATAAGCTAAGTTGCAAAATACAGGGTTTGCAGCAGAGGATGCAAAATCTGTCAACTCCTGCTGGGACAGCAGGGAGGGGGGGGTCTGATGTAGGTGCCAGGGTGGCACTGTTGCCAGACTGCGTAGGAGTGGATACCAGTGCTGGCGGGGCCAGTCCGGGGCAATAAGGATTGTCCTTGGTTTGTCCTGTTTGATCTTGAGTAGTACTTTTGAGAGAAGGGTCACAGAGGGGGAAAGGCATAAAATGAGAGGTTTTCCCATGTAAAGGATAGGGCCATCCACTTTCCATGCTTGGCTGTGGGGATTTCTGGTGCAAAATTTGCTCAATTGATGGTTTTGGGGGAAGGCAAAGAGGTCCATCTCTGGTGTCCCCCACATGTGGGTTAGAAGCCTGAATGAGTTGGATTCCAGTTTCTACTCGTGTGGGTCCAGTAGATTTCTGCTTAAGTCGTCTGCCAGTGAATTTTGTTTGCCTGACAGGAATTGAGCTTGCAGGTGCACTTGGTTGCTCAAACTTGTGTTCTACAAGACCATGGCTAACGTGCAGAGTGGGTAGGAATGAGTTCCCCCCTGCTTGTTTATGTAACACATAACTGCGGTGTTGTTTGTCCTTATCAAGAGTTGTCCTGGAAGGATAAGTTTCTGAAGGCTGTCAGAACATTCTGTACAGCTAACATTTATTTTTGATTGATATGCAAGTGAATTTGTCCTGGGCTCCATTTGCCTTGAATTCATCTGCCAGCCATGTGAGCCCCCCCCCATGCATAGTCTGATGCGTCTGTTGTCAGGGTTTGGACCGAGAGGGGTTAAGTGAAAGTGAGTCCCTTGTTGTGGTTGCAAGCCTCTGCCCACCAAAGGGACTCTGCCCTTAGACAAGGAATGATGGGAATAATTGCTTCCAGGTCCTGAGAATGATGGCACCAGAGACTTAAGTGCCATTGAAGTTTCCTCATATGCAGTCTTGCATATGGAATTAGAAGAATGCATAAGGGTATGAACCCTAGGGTTTGCAGTATTTTTTTTTTTGCAGACAGCTGGGTTCTGGTGGCCATTAGTTTGAAGTAGTTTGTCAAACAAACCTGCTTTTCTGGAGTAAGGAATGCCATCTGGGAAGCTGTATTCAAGCTTGCTCCCAGGAATACAACCTTTTGGCTGGGCACCAGATATGATTTAGTTGATGGTGTACCCCAGAGAAGTTAGAAGTCTCTTTACAAATGCCAGGTGCTGAAGTAGCAATTCCTGGGTGTCCGCCTGAATCAGGCAATCATCCAAGTATGGGTAAATTTGAATATTTCTCTACCTGCAGTATGCAATGGCTGGAGCCAGGCATTTTGTGAATACCCTGGGAGCAGTAGATAAGCCAAAGGGAAGTGCAGAGAACTGATAGTGCATACAGCCTGCCCTGAAACATAGATATTTCCTGCAAGATTCCCTTATGGGAATGTGCAGATAAGCTTCTTTTAGGTCTAGCCAGGAGTCCTTGGCTAGCATTGGAAGCAGCTGTTGTGTACGCATTTTGAATTTTGGGACCACCAGGAAGGTGTTGAGAATGGACAGGTCCAGGATAGGCCGCCAAGAGCCCTTATTTCTGGGCTCCAGGAATAGTTTGGAGTAGAATCCCTGTCCTCTTTGCTCTATTGGAACAGGTTGAATAGCCCTGATACTGAGAAGAGTAAGTACTTGCTTTTGAGCCTCTGCCCACTGGTTTGGAGGAAGGTCTGGCAACCCACTTGGGGTTGGCAGTGAGTGGAAGTAGAATCTGTATCCCTGGGATACAATGTTTAGGACCCATCGGTCCTGGGTAATGGACATCCAGTTTTTTGCATGCAGGGCGAGTTTTCCTCCTAGGGGTGCAAGTACTTGGGCATGGCTGGGAAGGATGATAGACAAGTAATTGTGAATTTTTTCCATAAGGGGGTGGCTTACCACTCGCTGTTTTTGAGGGGGGAGCACTCTATTGTTTAGATCTGTGTACCCTAAGACTGTAGCCTTGGTGGTCTGTTGACCCTGGGGGGTTTGGGCTGAGAAGTCCTTGTAGGGACTGGAAAGGACATTTTTTTTGAAGGCCAATGCCTACTGAATCTAGGTGGCTGTACTTGTAAGGAATCTTTAACAGTTTGCATAGATTTAGCTTTTTCCTCCCTTTTATGCTTTTGTGCCAAACCAACATTCCTGGTTTAATGGAGCATCTAGTAATTTTGCTTTGACATGGTCTGGCCAGATTTGTTCCTTCAGCCAGGCATGCCTTCTCAGTACAGACCCAGTAACAGCAGCCCTGCAAGATGCTTTTAAGGCCTCAAAACCACACTGCAAAGTATGTTTACTGACTTGGTTTGCAGAATGCAGTAACTCTTGTAAATCTATTTTCTGCAAAAACTGGATGCAACAACATTTTGTGTTTAATTATTTCCATAATATGCTGCTGGTACTTCAACATGTGAAACTGGCAATTTAAAGCCCTGATGGCAAGAGTTGCACAGATATATACCTTCTTGCCCCATCTGTCCAAAGCCCTCGAAATCCTGTCCGAAGGGGTAGGATTTTTGGCTGTAGTAGCCTTAATACCTTTAGGTCCTTGGGAAATGGTCTCTGTATCTGCAGTGGGATTCTTAAAGAGAAACTTGAGAGAGTCAGGTACCCTGTAGTACTTGTCAGGCTTTCTAGGAGCTGCTGGCAAAGTATCAGGAGTAAGACTGGATTCCATGAAAACATCATCTACAACATCCAGGACAGGGGGTATAGCTAGAGGCCTATGCTGAGGCAAGTCTAAAAATTCTCTGAGTCTCTTTTTGGACTGTGGGTAGTCCTGGTATTCCCAGTGGAAATGCTCTCTTAAGGTATGCAAGGCTTCACCACAAGAAAAGTCCTCTGGAGGGGAAGCAGGGGGAATGGAATCCTCTGCATCTAAATCCTCAAAGGAAGATAAGGGTATGTCCTGGTAATCAGAAGGGTCAGAGTCATCGGACTCATGGTCTGTTGAATCAGAAGGGAAATCAATTCTTTGTCTTTTAGAGGGGGAAGGCTGGCTTCCCCTAATTAGAGTTATAAGATCTTCAGCCATTGTAAACATTTGTTTCTGTGGCATGGGAGCTCGAGCATGTGCTTTAGTCATCAGTTTTCTAGGCGTAGTGCGAACTCTGGGCCTGAGAAACTCGATAGTTTTTGTCTGAAACCAAGTAGTCTGTTTAATACGAATATCGGAAGGTTGGAATACACCCTCAGAAGCAGTTGCCTGCACAGTGGCTCTGGACCCATCCAAGGTAGAGACATCCACAGGTTCCATAATCGAAGAAGCATCTCGCAGCATACCAGACTCTGAAATGGTGTCAGCAGAGGCCTGTGAATCTGTAGAAGCGGGTATCAGGGTCTACGAAGGCACCTCACTGAGTACCGGCGGACTGGCAACTAGCTTAATGGAAGCGTCGTCTGCAGTTTTGGACCTTTGCGGTCTGTCTCTGTCTTTATCCTTACATTTTTTTGGAAGGTCGGTAGTCGGATGGCTTACTGAAGCCATTTCAGAATATGGAAAAGGACAGCGAAAGAATTTAGAAACAAAGATAGCCAGACGACAAATAGTTTGGGTGTTAAATCACAAAACCCGACAGCGAGGGACGTCATGGTCTGGGCCTAAACAAATGACGCAGTAAGAAAGAAAATCTCTGAGAGGTACTTGCTTTCCACAGGCAAGACAATTGTTAACTTTGTCTGACATCGGCGAGAGCAAGAAAAAAGAATCCCTAATGGGATACTTAGCTTTAGAAGACTTCAGGCTTGAAACTTGAAAAACGAAAATTTCAGGTAGTGCCCGACCGGAACTTGCGAACTTGCTTCTGGCTCCCGCGAGTCAAGAAGAGCTGATGTAATGGTGTCGACTGCATGTTTTATACCCCTGATGACCTGACGTCATGGAAAAGGCAACAGCATCCGACGCCGACTGAGGGCTATCTGCAGGCAGATAACCCAAGTGTGATGACTGCAGCAGTGAAACACAAAGAACATCTGCTGCTTCCAACAGCATACACAAATTCACTGTCAAAACTCAATAACCCTATAAACTCTAGGAGGAAATGGGCCTAACTTCTAAACTTATGCACAATTTAACATTCGCAACTCGATAAAAGACATCTGAGACAGAGTAAGACATGTCCCCTGCTGCCTTCAGAAGATCCATAAATCCAGATATGTAATTTAGTTTAGTCAATGCAGCCTACGATGTAAGGCAAGGCATAAGCCTTCATATGTCCTAGGGTTATGCACAAAACAGCACTAGCAATTCAATTTTCCCAAGTATCTGAAATGCAGAGTAAGGAAATCAGTGTGCTGTGCCTGTGGTCATACACAACTGCACCATCAAGAAATGGATTCCTCATAATATCTAAAGTAAGATACCAGCATACAGCCTCAAAGGGTATGGTAAAGTAAAGCCTACTGTTCACAAGGTCATGTGCAAATCAACAGTTATAAATCAATTCTCCAATAAATCTGATGCTTAGGATCAGATATGAACTTGCTATTTGTGAGGAAAGGAGACAGTACTACACTATGATCAATCAACCTACGGCACCTAAGCTGCTGTGTAAGACATAAGCCTGCTGTTAACAGTATACACAAGTCAATAATGGTCATTAAAGCATCCCATATTAGAACCATATGGGAGATAAGGCTGTGTTCTGTAAGGCTATAAATAAACATATGCAAAATTAAACCTGAAATCTAAAGGAAATGTTGGCGTTAGGTCTTAGACCTCAGCTGTGCAGCATACAGTGATATTGAATTATAGGACCATGCACCCTAGGGGTTTAAACAGGAAGTAAATTTACAAATTATATAACATAACTGAACATTACTTATTTAAGACAAATGGAATAGATACTTGTAACTTAATAATTATAAAAAGAGTATTTTAATATAAATATGTTTTGATAACCTCTAGGGATGTTAACTGATTGGTTTTTCCCTGTATAAAATCAGCACAAGTGAATATGATGCCAGATAATGTGAAGGCAAAAAGCCAAGGTACCAGATTTGGTTAGTAACATTTGATTGTGCTTGGCAAGTGGCTTCTGAATATTCTTCCCTCCCCCTTTTTTCCTGATTGTACGCTGTTGCTTTTGGATTAATAAAACTATGTAACCCAGTTTTACATAAACAGAATATCATATTCGCCTCAGATGGACATACATACAGAAGAGGAAGTGACAACTGCATCCAATATGCAAGACAGTGGGAAGAATTAGGAAGTAACACAAGAAAAATACTGATCTTAAATATGAAGAATAGAAAGGTCTGAAGTAACCATGAAGATAAGAGCTAAAAACTGGCAACCTTCAGCAGCACACACAATACTCTCAATACAATACAAAAATCTAGCAGTAGCCTGGGACAACTGGAAGAGGAGACTGTACTGACACCCTGCAAGAGAGATCTGAGGAGGGTTCCTTGCGGCTCAAGGTTTGTGGGCAAAGGGGAGGAATCTATTGGCTTTGGAAAGTTTTATGTACTGAACTGCCTGAGTCTTGCAAATCTCTAGTCCAAATTTAGTGGAACATGTACAAAATCCTGTCATATACCATTACTAGTCAAAGCTTGCTGATTGCAAGGCCTCATCATAAGTGGATTTAACAAGATGAGGTTTTGAACAATGCCCGTCCACTGGACTAATCGTCTACTGTCAGTCAAGCCATAAGATGTTATCAGACAAAGGATAGTCCCTGCTGGTCCCTACTCGGTGCACACTCCATTGCCACCATCTACAGTAATATGATGGTGTGTGTGTCTTTCGGCTTTTCCCGGTTAGGGGGTACATACAGCGAGAACTCGGGTCCGTAATGATTGGCAGTAGAGTTTTATATGCTGGCTTGCGGGCCTAGCACACAGCGAAGGAAGCGACGAAGGCAGCGTAATAGCATATACAGTATCATACAGTAGGAGAATTTAACGGGCGAATCGAGCGAACAGCGTCTAACTGTGGCGACACAGCACCACACACCACCGGTCTACAGTAATATGATGGTAGGCCTCATCAAAGCCTTAGGACATGTAGGCTCATTTCCTGGAAGTGGCAGGCTTTGAAGCTCTGGCACTGTTAGCAATATTTCACATTGAGTGTTTTCCCCAGACAGTGCAAAAACTGCTGGTGTCAGTCATGGAATTTGATACAGTGACAAAAGCACTCAAACTTCTGGTGCTTCAGGCATAACAAAATAAATGTTTTTAAAGTAACACTAGGAGCACGATCCAAACTGTAAAAGTAACAGAAAAGAACTTGGATGTGCAGGAAATGTTACATTAGTCTGATGTGTAATGTCATAGCCTAAAGGCTCTGCAAGCTCGTGTCCAAAGCATAATGGCTAAATAATTATTCAAACCATGCTAAGCTGGGGGCATAAAGAGAGAAACTACCGACAGTCAGCCACTGCAGAAGGTCTCCAGAGCCAGATAAATCATGCATCTAGGTTGCAGTGCAATGTCACCACACTGCTAGAAAACAGATGTAATTACATGCTACAGAAACTGATCAGGTGAATAAACATTCTTCAACCATAGCATTTGTCAAGTGTGCAAGACTAACAAGTGTGTCAAGTAATGTAAAATACTGTACCTGCAGGATCAAAAGGAAGTATGTCTCCCAGCATCCCGAAGACCCCCTCACTCTGGTCACGATTTGGCCATGTATTATTCCTGGGACCCTGTGCTTTCTGACCTAACATCTCAGACATGACATTGTCCATATAGTTGCTCACAAGTCCTAAACTGTAAAAATCTGAGCTGAGATCAGGCAGACCTGCGTTATTCCACTGACCAATTTGACCAACAGATGGTAACCCAGAACCAACAGTTTGAGACTGCTGCTGTGAACTACTTGGCCACTTGGCAGGAGCTCGCTGCTGCTGTCCAATAGGCTGCAAAAGATGCTGATAAAACTGCAGTTGCTGTTGCTTCTGTGACTGTTGAGATAAAGTCTGTTGTGGAAGTTGTAAAGTAGAATGTGATGAAGATTGTGGCTGCTGCACTGCTACCGTTTTTTGTTCTGCTGCAGATGCAGAGGCAGTAGAATTCCTTCTTTTTGGCAGTGGAGATGTTTGCTGGGATTTGCTCATATTGAATCCTGAAAGAAAGTCGATAACATCTTGCATTTCTCTATCACTTGGCAAATTCATACCCTTTTCATCTTTATCACACCCTTTAAAGAGGTTTTCACGTCTATCAACAGAAAGCCCATTGGCTGTTTGACTAGGTGTACAGTGGGTGGACTGAGCATCCATGGTCCTGGGAAAACTGCCAATGTTTAGAATGCTCTGCAGTCTTATATCTGTACTGCTGGACATTTTTGCCTTCTCCTCTAAGCTGCTGCCAACACTGCCATTTTTTGAAGGTGTGTTTGGAACAGAATAGTTGTGGCAGGAAACCTTCTTAGTAAACCGAGAAGTCAGCTTTGAAAAAGTCTTTTGCAGTCCTGAGGATTTGCTTCCATTACCTGATGGTAAATCTACCTGACCTCCAAAGTCAGAACTTTCCCGCTGCAACTGGATTTGAATGGATGGTAAGGCTTGCTCTCTATGCATGGAGAAAAAAAAAACAAGCATATTAAGAAACTTAACATTGAACTATTAATTTAACTTTTACATTTCCGCCTTCAACCCCCGACTCCATTCGAGATGTTGCACCATCACCAACTCTGGCACAGCTATCAAACAAATTACCCAACTGAAAGTCATTTCATTACACCTAATGTTGGGTTTGTTCTGTTAACTATAATACTACAGGCCACTTCTTTTCTAGGTGATGGAAAAATGAAGTTTATGCTGTGAAGTCGCAGCTATGTAAGAAACAGGATATTTTCCTGGCATTGTACTGCCCTCAATGAAATTTCCTAGAGTCAGACAATACCTAACTCCGACTGTTTTTAAACTTGGGTTAACAGCATAAAGCACAAAGAGGATTGCGTGCAATTCAACACTAACAAATTACCACATTTTAGAAGGGACAAAAACAACAGAGGTTTCATATCTTACTTTTAAATTGGGAGGTTACACCAACATTTAATCTAGGCCACCTTAAATCAGCATTTTACATATAACATCATAAGGGCATACCCTCAAGCTTACGTTTTGTTATGACAAGTTAAGCAGTTTGCTACATCTGCTGTAAAACTATGGATTTCAAACAAGCATGCATGTCTGCTTGCACATATTACTCTTCTACTCCTACAACATAAATGTACTGAAGGAATGAGAAAAAGAAGCCAGGAAGTCTGTTGCAATTTAGAGATGTAGCACAAGCAACACCACTAGAAAACATGTTACTGTACCTCTCAAATTGTAAGTTGTAATTATATCCACTGTATGTGCTTTTCTGGAGACAAATCATTGCAAGGATATAAGGCAATTTAGAGGATAAAACACAAGTGTCTGGTCTGAATCATAACTTATGTGAAAAGTGGGGGGATAGACAGTTTGTCACGTAAAGACAAATAAATGTGGTGGGAGGAACATGAAACAAACTTTTATAAATAATGTAATGGAATCTACACAATCAAACTGTGAATTATATTTCAAAATATGGGAAGCACAAGTTTAAGAGGGATGAAGACATACGGCAGTTCTGGTAATATGATGAATGTATAACTTTGCGACAGTACTCTTCACAGATGTCTGAATAAGAGGATCACTGAAACAGTAACATTAATACGTGATTAGCAGTAGAATACTAGTTCTTCTAGCTTGACTAAAGAGTAATCAAATGCTCCCTGAGTGCAACTGGTCTTTTTCCTACATCAAGAATACCAGCAGGAAGCTCAGCAGTAAACAGAACAACCTAACACTAACGTCTGTGCTTTTAAGGAGCAAATAACACTAGTAAGTGTTCGGGAATACTTGGGAACCATCCAGGGTACAGTGAAAATTATATTGGGTAAAATCCCTTAACAAAACTAATAATGTCACGAACATCCACAACACGACTAGAAAAAGAACCTGCAGAGTTGAAATAAAGAACTTGCTCCCAATTAATACAGTAAAATATACAAGAATTCTA